>NC_089769.1:9657083-9697083 GCF_040412425.1 Macrobrachium rosenbergii | reverse complement strand
CACTTCTCTTGTTGTCCATTACTTTTGCATTAGTGCGCTTCGCACTCAGTCTGTAGGTCACCGTCTATATTTGATCTAGTTCACTTCGGTTTTGTTCACGTCCGAAGAGCAATCATTACTCATATCTCTCTCTCTCTCTCTCTCTCTCTTTCGTGTAATAAGTCCTCCACGTTTTGGTACTTAATAGTCTTGTCTCCCACTCATGTATCCGTTGTAATTATTACTTCCACTTTCTCGTTCATAAAATTCTTCCTCTTTACTCTCCACTTTATTCTCCTCTCTCAAACTTCGTTGCTATTATCCGCTTTTTTTTCTTATATTATCTTTTCTCCTTACATTCCTGCCTTCATTCCTTCCTCTCCTACTTACGTCGTCATCATAATGATTTCGTCCTCTCTCTTGTTCACATTTTTCCTCATCATTTCCCTATTTTATTCTTCCTTCTCTTACCCTCCCAACCACCCCATCTCCTTTTGTCATTCCCCGTACCTCCTCCTCCTCCTCCTCCTCCTCGTCCTCCCCCCTCCCCTTGCTTTCCTTCCGATGTGTTGTTGTTCTGGTGGTCTTTCGTTATCCTATTATTACCGTCATCAAGTTATCTTCATCTCCTTAGCGCCTCTTGCCATTTGCATATTTCTGGGCAATAGTTCCGCTTTTATCATTCGGGAAAGGAAGGCTCCTTCGGTGTGTATGTCACCTTTTCAAAAATGTTTGTTCTTCTCTCTCTCTCTCTCTCTCTCTCTCTCTCTCTCTCTCTCTCTCTCTCTCTCTCTCTCTCTCTCGCTTCATTGCTTGTTCTCAAAGTTAATTGTAATTAGTTTCCTATAATGATATGTGTAAATTTCTGTCATCATCTTTATTTTATATCACCAATCTTTATTTTTCTAAAGTTTATCATAAGAAGCACTGGGTTTTGACCTTGGCCATTATTGATCTCCGATTTTTTAAGGTAAAGTTGTTATTATTATTATTATTATTATTATTATTATTATTATTATTATTATTATTATTATTATTATTATTATTTTCGTTTGGTCATATTCAGGTTTTGCCTTCGTGACTTTCAGAGGCTTGAAAATTTTCGTTTTCAGTCTCTCTTGCACTTTTCATCTTACAGCTCCTTTTGTCTTCCAGTTTACTGCTTTCCTCTATTTTTTTTTTTTTTTTTTTTTATTCCCCCTCCCCTCTCTCTCTCTCTCTCTCTCTCTCTCTCTCTCTCTCTCTCTCTCTCTCTCTCTGCTTTCTTGCTATGCTCTTCCCCCGACCACTGGTAATGTCTCCAAAACTCCCCACCCCCCGTCCGCTGGCTTATCCTCTTTCTCCCCCTCCCCTCATCCTCGTCTTGTAAACACACACTCACACATTGGGTCACACCACACCAGCTTCTCCTCCATCTTTTGCCTGCTCCAACTGTTTATTTCCTTCTCCAGGTTCGCAGTAATATGTTTTCCTCGGGGTTTTCCACAACAAGTTTCCCTCCAATTCATAAGTCAAGTTTTTCCTCTATCCCCACATTGTCCTCCAAGGCTTCCTCTCATTCATCTTTCAAGATTCCCTCCAGCTTCTTCGGGATTTGCTTCGAGCTCCCCAGCCTTATTTCCCCTCTTAATTCCCCTTCAACTTATCTCAGTTCCATTTGATTCCTCATCACAATTTACTCTCCAATTCCTCCACCAAATTCCCCCCCCCCTCAACCTTTGACTCGTTTCTCGCGAACTCCTCCTCCAAGTTGCTTTCCAATTTCTGTTCCTCCTCTTTCAGCAGTTGACTTCCAGTAGTTAATCTTCGAGTGTTTTGCCCTTTAGATATAGCGGATTTCTTCGCTCTCAATTGACGACGATAATGTTGACGAATTTCTCTGGCACTGGTCTGCCCCCTTCCTCCTCCTCCATCACCTACCTCCCCCACGTCATCATGTGAGTGCCACACACCGGGTGCCTCAACTTCGTCATCTCATCCCTTGCCTCCGTGCCACCCGTTCCCCTCCCCCCCTCCCTTTCTCTCCCCGCTTCCCCCACCCCTCCCCTTTCCCTCTGACTGAACTTCGCCAAGTAATTATATTTCTACTGATATCATGACCTCCACCACCACTAACACCTTCTCCTCCTCCTTTCGTCGTTGCTCCTCCTCCTCCTCCTCCCATTCCTCCTCCTCCTCCTCCTCCTCCTCCACCTGTATCCTCAGCCGTAGTAGTAGTAGTGAAGAGGTGGTGGCTGTGCAGGGGCAGAGGGACAGACCCCTTGGCATAAGTGTAGTAGGGGTGTTAGTCCGTCGGTGGGCCCTCCTGCACCCTTTGCCTCCTCCTCTCCTCCCCCCGCCCCCTCACTGCTTCCCTCTTCCCCCTCTACAGTGTGTTTACCTTCTGTGGCAGTTGTTGTGCAGTTGGGTTACTGGCGTTAGCGCGTGAGAGGGCGAAAGGTGTTTGGGAGGCGACTTGTAAGAGAAAGACACGTCCTGTTTTCAAGGATTCATTGTGCTTCGCTGTGAATTTCCTCTTGTTGAGGAGGTTACATGGACGAGGAAGTCTTGTTATTCCATGGCCGATGTAATTATTGAGTGGGCCAACCGTCTGTCTGTCGATACCCGACGCAACTTCGAGCTCAATTTAATAGTTGTCAGTGATTCGATTCCCTACAAAGAAGGTTAAAAGCAACAGTGTTTTCTGACCGTTTCTTTAATAGTCGTCTTTGTGATATTTATATCGTAAATCATTTGGCCCATGTTTGTTCACTGGCTTTTTGCGAACAGTTTAAAAAATGACGGTTTAAGTAATCCGTTAAATCTGGGTATCCTACACGCAGTGCCACGGGAAATGACTACAATATGGTAACCCAATCCATTCAAGTTTTATCCGAAGTCATCCATAAGAGAATGTCAATGTCAGCAAAGAAAATGGGAGATGCGAGTGACACGAGAGAGTCTATAGAAAACGGAACGAGTGATACCGGCATGATTGAAGCCAATGAAGGCGGGGACATCCACATGCCCCAAGATGAAGAGGAAGCGACGCCAGAACACGTGGGCGTGGTGGCAAGAGTGGGACGGGCTTCCGAAGTGGGTGGAGCCTATTCCCATGAGCCCACTGACACGCTTGCTGTTACAGGTGAATTCCGAAAGATTTATATCGGCAAAATCGTTAATCCCAGACAGGTATGTTGTACGAGGTTGTCATTTCATTCCTTTTGAAGGGTTTGTCTGAGAAAGAAGAGTTGGGTAGAACGTGCGGCTCTATTTAGAATGAAAAGCATATGACTGACACAGGGGGCTTACAAGGTTTATACTGCAGACTAGATTGAAATAGTAGACATGACTGATAGATTACATGAAAGGGTGTGGGAATTTATGTGTGGCATACGTTATTGAAGAAGAAGGCTATATAATTTATTTGTGTGGAGTAAATGTGTCATATATTGATATGTCGTGCATTAATGATGAATAAATGTATACACTGTATCAGACTGGGAATACAGGTTACATATCTTGGTTCCTATTCATAAGAACTCACCTCCCAATTTTTCTGAGAGAGAGTGAGAGTGAGAGAGATCTGATAAAGAACCATTATGAATAGCACTTGAACAGAACCCGCAGGTGTCACATTATCGTCTCAAGTCACTTCTCCCCTTCCCTCTCCCTACCCCTTCCCCCTCCCTACTTCCCTCCCCACTCTCTTCATCTCACCTTCCACCTCCATCTGTTCAGGTGATGTTCTCTATCGTAACTTACTTGTCTGTCCCCTCCTCTGTTCTACGTTTCCTTATCTGAACTGGGTACAAAATAACCTTCCGTGTTATTGATGATTATTTATTTATTAATTGTTCTGTTTATTTTATCGGTAAGTGTATTTATATACACGCGCGCACACCAAGCACATAGGTTGGTTTGCAACCTCTTTTTAAAAAAAACAACTTGAGAACCAGAGGTCTGCTTCCTTCAGAAACCAGCCCCTAAGAAAAAGAGCATAAAGAGATAAGTTTTTTCTTTTGTTTTACTGTATTTCAGCATGTACCCCTTTCATTGTTTTATGATTATTATCAGCGAGATCAGTTTCTAAACTCTGATGGTTGATCGGAATCCAGTGTGCTAAGGCAAGCTCACACCTGGAAAATCTTTTTCCATAAATGTTTGGAATTGACGTCGTCCTTGTAAGTTAGTTACACCGTTACAACACATTTTCATCGCCGAGTGCAGTGAGGACATGTTGCGCAGGTCATATTGATGACATTGATGAATACTCAGACTTTTTTTTTTTTTTTTTTTTTTTTTTTTTTGCTATGCCTCACAGACCTCGACTTCTTCCGTCCCGACTTAATTTTTGTTTGTGTTACTCTTCTAATTATCTGTGTATTCCACCGTCTGTATTGATATTCTTAATGATATACATAAGATGTTTTGGTGCAACATAACCTTAGATAAATCAAAAGTGGTTATTCTTATTGCATGTAATGATATATATAGTGTACATATTTAAAGGTACCGGGTTGGAGTTTCAATTGCGGATGTTTCCCACGTGATTATAGAATAGCCGGTATTATTATAACATTGGAACTCCTCTAAATATAGTCCACCATTTTCTTCCTTTTGCCGAGATTATTATTTACAATCCAATCTACCTATTCCATTGCCCCCTGCCAGTACCCTGTCTTGGTTCTTAATCTTGAAACGTGCTTAGACTATCGGTTATAATATGTTTGCTTTTAGCTTTCTGTAAAAGAAAACTATTATGACGGCTTTTTCTGTCCGCCCTCAAATCTTAAAAACTACTGACGCTAAAGGGCTGCAAATTGGTATGTTGAACACCCACCCTCCAGTCATCAAACATATCAAATTGCAGCCCTCTAGCCTCAGTAGTTGTTAGTTTATTTAAGTTTAAGGTTAGCCGTGGTTCTTCAGGCAGCGCTTTACTTAACCACATCTGGGGAGCAACTGAACGCTGGCCGATGGTAGTTTGGTAGCTGATAGCTTTATACAGCATTATACGCTGTACAGAAAACTCGATTGCGCCGAAGAAACTTCGGCCCATTTTATACTTGTTTTATATAAAAGACGAAGTATACAATCACATAGGTTGCCCATAGTGAGAACCTTGCTTACGAAAAACCCAAAAACCTCCTCTATGTCGTTAACGAGAACTCATCGGAAGTCCGTAAGTGAAGGCCGACGGCCGGGCAACTAGGACTCTCATAGGTCGAATCTTGAATCCCCTGTCGGCCACCCTTGACATTGCGTCTTGCACTTCTAAATACAAGTAGGAGGACCAAAAGTGTAAATCATGTAAGGTATAAGTTGGACCTCTGGTTTTACCGATTCATTTAGTAGGTAGAAATACGATTATTAGGTGGAATTTTTATTGTAAAGAAATTATTGAATGAGAAAGGCATGGCATTTGCTCTATACAGTCTACCCAGTGTGTGTGCTAACATAAGCGATAAATAGAATGATAATGATGGTACATAGATAATAATAATAATAATAATAATAATAATAATAATAATAATAATAATAATAATAATAATAATAATAATAATTTGTTACCTAAAAATATTTAATGTCAGTGTTCGAATGGAAAACTGATGTAATTTATCTCAGAGAGAGAGAGAGAGAGAGAGAGAGAGAGAGAGAGAGAGAGAGAGAGAGAATCTGATGAGTGCTATCATCCAGTGTGGTGAGGCCCTCTCTAATTTTTAAGTATAATTTTATGATGATAACTCTTCTCTCTCAAATCTCATAATTTATTTTGGTTATGTCTTCCTCTCGACACAAACTGCATTTATGAAATTCATTGCATTAGTCAACAGATGCGCACTTGGTATTGATGAGGGACTGAACACAGCTCTCCTTGGTTGAGAACCGGAACTGTAATTTGCTGTATTGAGAGAGAGAGAGAGAGAGAGAGAGAGAGAGAGAGAGAGAGAGAGAGAGAGAGATAACAGCGAGGGATTGATGATAGGTGGACCGTATAAAATACAGTGAAACGAAATACAAGTTGATTGTTCTTCCTTATCTACCGTACAAATAAGGTTTACGTGATAGTAATGCTCCGCCTGTAATCGTTCCTTTTGCAGTATTCTTAACGCCAATGACGATAAATATATATACATTATATATATATATATATTTATACATATATAAAATTATATATAATATATATATATATTATATATTATATATTATATTATATATATACTGTAGTACAGGTGAATGTTGTGCGTGTAGATCTATGTATCCAGATAGATAGATAAAGGTACACAGATGCAAGATGCAATGTGGAAAGTGTTGAGGATGATAAGTTTAGAAGATAAATTGTTTTGATTGATTAACAGTTATGATGAAAGCGAAGTGTGTTTTGGACTATGAAGGCGTGGGTGACTTATTTGGAGTAAAAATAAGTCTGAAACAAGAGAATGTTGTCTCCATGGCAGCTAAATTTCTTTTTAGAGGAGTCTGAAAATGAGAAGTCCCGAAAGATGTGGTGAATGATGGTTGTTGGTGGCTGATGCTGTACTGAATGTAGAAAGTGAAGATAAACCTCAGAAACTAGTGAGAATTTAAAAGTGTTTGCAAGAAGAGAAAGTTGAAAATAAATATTATCAAGGGTAAGGAATATGCACCAGTGAATGTTGATATGGACAATGAGAGAAGAGGAGCTTGTGATATGCATAGATGATTTTGGGGGTAAATGAGATGGGCAACGATAGCACGGGAAAAGTGTCGAGTCACAGGAAAGGAGAATAAAAAAAAGGAAAGTTTATGGAAGCCTTTGTTAGGATTGAGAAAAGTACTCTGATAAAGGTACAGCAGAGCCCAGCCAACACACAATTATGGAAGTGAAGTGTAGATGCTAAATGAAAATGAAAAGACAAGGTTGAAGCCATTAAGATGAACAGGAATTAACAGATGAGAGCTGTGGTGACATTTAGAAGGTGTAAAACATTTATGGAAAATGATGGATCAGAGTGTCGTAAGATGGCATTTTCATGTAGGAAGAATGAAAAACAGTGAGCTGGGTAAAAGTGTATATTAGAACAGAAGAGAGGTGGAACTAGAAACTACTGGTTAGATAGGGTGAGAGACTATTAGAAGGGGCCGTGATATCAAGGAATCGTTAGATTAAGCACGAAATGAAGGTGAATAGCTTAATGTGGTGGTGCTTGTAGGGGAGGGAGGTGCAATGCGTTTCACAGAACTTATAAGGCCTCTGCGTACTGTATGAAGCGGCAAATGTGGAGAAAGTTCTCTGCACAGAGGGTCATCTGCAGTTCACCACTGATTTGTGAATGTGGCAGTGATCATTGTCTTGCCTGTTCTGTGATGCCACCCACTCCTGGGCTAGTAGATGGGCTTCTATATGCACTTCTCTTAGTGTACAAGTTCCCCATAATGATTTAGAGTATCTGTACCACTGTTGTGGTAGCAAAGTCTTCTGGGGTGCAGATTCTCTTGCCTCTCTCCTCGAGTAGTGACCAGTATAACGGAGTAGCTCAAGCCCTGGGCTGGTCCATAGTCGTATGGTTGAATTCCTTGTTTTAGGGTAAACCCAGGCGCACCTAGTTCTTTTTGGGTCTTTTTAAGCACTTCAGTGATGTATTTAGTTCAGTATTGATTATATGTTTTTAACCTTGCACCTCTTTTCGCTTGATACTCAAGTAAATAGCCTTTTGCTATTAAGACAAGAACTTCTGCCCATTGCTAGTAATGATGATGATGATGATGATGATTATTGTTAGGGTTCCTTTGGTTCTTATGATCATTGTTGTTCTTCCTTAAGTACATAGCAAATCTCAACAGTTTGCTGTTGACAGTAATTTTAATAACCCTTGCATTGATGAATACATGAATATAAATTAGAAGTAAATATGCACTTGTAGATTGTAATTGAAAAGAACAAACCTCAGCAAGAAAGAAGAATAAGAGAAGAACTCCTGGGTGCAGTATCTGATAAGGAAAAAAAAAAAATGCAAGGAAGGAAGTATGGAGTATGGGAAGACCAATGAGTGGGGGTGTATGGGAATGGGAAGAATGGGTGAGTGAATCGGGGGCGGTAGGGAGGAAGCAGGCCTTAGTGACGCAACCCTAGCCTCGAAGTAAACAACGCGGGACTCCTTCCCTCCCTGCCCCCCACCTTCCCCTCCCCTTCCCTATCCTTCTCCCTATCCAGCGCGGACCCAATCACAAACACAAAGTTTCGTGGGGATTATTTTGTTTTGGTTCCCTCCCTGCGACCTTGTCCACCTCCGGTTTGACTCTCTCTCTCTCTCTCTCTCTCTCTCTCTCTCTCTCTCTCTCTCTCTCTCTCTCTCTCTCTTGTTTATCAACTGTTTATCAAACGCCTCTTAATAACGCCGGAATTGGCAGCCAACAGCAACAACGGAAGCATCATTGAAGAGAGATAGAGAGCTAATTGAAACGAGCAACACAAAAGCATCTCTCTCTCTCTCTCTCTCTCTCTCTCTCTCTCTCTCTCTCTCTCTCTCTCTCTCTGACGAATGACAACGGAAATGCCGCCTTGCTTTGTCTGTCAACAAAAGTTGCACTTGTTTGGCCGTTGAGTCAGAGTCAACAACGACTCAGCATATCTGTGTGTGAAGAATAAACATGGCAAAATGGCCATTCCATCCCCGTCCTGAGGACGTCTTCTCTTCCTTCTATATATCTACTCCCTCTCCATCTCCTCGAGGCATTTTCCTTTTTTTTTTTTTTTCAACTCCAGCCTTATTTCCCCGCCCCGTAGTCTTCACTTTTCATAAACATCAACAAGTAATTCCCTTGGAGGGGATGTTTTCTTCTTCGTCTTCTTACGTATTCGTCTCCCTCGGTCTTGTCCTCTAATCCATCTACATCTACTCTTTTTCTCCAGCTTCCTTCACTGTTTCTTTCCTCTTCGTCAAATCCTTGTTATTTTCTAGTTTCTTCTATTTTGTCTAATCTAGATTTTCGTGGCATTTATACCGGTTCTCTTTGTCTCCTTATTTTGAAACTGTTTTTTTTTTCTTCTTGTTGCTCTCAAATTCATTTTCCCCAAATTTCTCCCATGACGCCTTTTATGCTATACCTGTCCAGTCCTTCCTCATTCATCGTTCCCATTTGTATAGAATTTTTTCCGAGTTTTTCTATCCTTTCATTTGTCCTTCTAAATTAGCATTCAGTCTTCCTTTTCCTCCTCATCGTCTCCACACCAACTCCTTTCGTAATTTCCCGTGAACCTTCCTTTATTTTCCTCCAACATCAACGACGTAATCCTTCCATCACCAACAAAGACAAACAAATTACCCGCTAACACTAGTTTCACATTACCACATTAACTGGCACTGATATTTATCTACGAGACTTTTGCGCTTTCTGTGGTAGCATATAAATGAGTCACGGCTATTTGATTCTGATGAAATGGAATGTTGAATGTATATATATATATACGAATATACACACACAGTGAATGTGTGTATATGTGTGTGTATGTATGTATGTATGTTTTCATGTATATATCCCCTCCATTAGGACAACCCAAGCAGTGATGTGATTTTCTAAATTATGGCATAACCAGTGATATGATTTTCATAACTAAATGTGCATTACATGTGCAGTTTAGAAATTTTATTTCATTGTTTTTTTTCCACGAGTGTCTTTAGAGACCGTATGATGATATGTAGTTGTTAATTGCTACTGTTTAATCATTTTCATGGTTCCCCTCCATTACAGTATTCAGAATTTTCCAGACTTCCCTTGTACTTCGTTTTTTAAATCCATGGTCTTACGAAACTGGCAAAGAAAGGATAGTTCTGGATGCAGCAGAATCTCGTGTGATGGCGACATCTGTTCCCTAATGAGGTCTGTCGTTTCCTTGCATTAGCTCGAGACTCTGGTTGTCATTTTGATTCAAAATTACTCTCGCCCTGTATTTTGATCCGTGCTGTTTTGTCTCCCTTTAGAAAGAAACCGTGGCCTTGCTGTTTTTGCGTGTTTCTGATTCACGTTCGCTAATAACAAACTTCCCAGCAGCTGTGCTGTATAGAAAAGGAGTTCCTTTGTTGTGATCGACTGCTCTGAGATAAGAGTTGCTTAGACTCGAAGGCTATAGGTAAGACCTCGGGAGCAATTCACGCTTGTATTGCAATCTCTGGAACACAAAAAGCGCCGGTTAGCAGGTTGTAATGTTTACACCTGCTCCCTGTAAACCATTTCTTCCTGGTAGGGCGAACGGGACGGGCAAACCAGGCTGCTGTAGTTGTATTTCTGTTAATGTAAGATAGAAAAAAAGGGAATATAAATGATCTGTTAATGAGAGGTGTAGCTAAATAGATCTTGATTAAGTCCCATAAAAATAGTAAAACTAGATGTGCAGAGAGAGGGCTATTTCTGATTGCATGTGTTAAGGGTTTCTGTACACACACACACACACACACACACACACACACACTCATAAATACATGCATTCATACATACTGTCCACCGTTGTTTCTAAACCAGGCAACGGTTCGAATCCTGCCGGTGACGAAGGACTTGAATACTTGTGGCTTATACTTTGGTAGTTATACATACGGTATATATATATAATATATATATATATATATATATATATATATATATATATATATATAATATATATATATATATTATAGATACGGTATACAATAGATACACGGTGTGCGCGCGTTCTCATATTCGTAAGTATGAAAGTCTATTTATGCTATTTTAAGTAGAGAAGAACGAGGCTTGTTAATGAAGCCTTTACTACAGCAAGGGGAAAAAACTTAGTTCGCGCATACGAATAATCATAATGTTTGTACAGAAGGGTTTCATCCTTGACCTTTTCTGAAAATACGTCACTTCCGGAGTCCTTGTCACTGACGCGAAATGAAAGGATATGATACATGTATGGTTATATCATCCAAAATCTCTGGATAAATTGGTTATGCAAGCTTAGTGAACTTCCCAGATTTTTTTAGGTAAAATTAATACAGTTGATTTTCGAGTATAGACATGGTGTGAACACCGTGCTCGTAACCTTTTTGTGTGGTGTTACGATGCTGGAGGTCACGGGATTTGTATGGCAAATCAAGAGAGTAGAACCGTATTTCCGCGTGCTCCCCTCTCTCTCTCTCTCTCTCTCTCTCTCTCTCTCTCTCTCTCTCTCTCTCTCTCTCGGAAAGGTTTAAGGCTGAGTATATATTTTGCTTCGTTAAGATGAACTTGCAACAAACTCTCTTCATCCTTTTATTTTCTTCTATAGTAATTGATGGTGACACCTGCCAACGCATGAGTGCCCTTGCCTAATAAACACCTGTCACTTTAGCAACATTAAATGCTCTCCTTCAGGAAAAAAAAAAAAGAAAAACCAACGAGTTATTGCGCGGAGGGCTGACAAGCGGTAGACATAAGCCAAAACATTAGCTCTAATGAACAGGTGGAGGCGAAACTTTCTTCATAACAAGTGCAAGCGGGAATGAATGAAAGCATCTAAATTTCCACTCCCCTCCCCTTCTTTTTTTTTTTTTTTTTTTTTTTTTTTCCCCTTTTCCCCTTGCCATTTTTTTTTTATTTTTATTTATGAGAGTTAAGTTATTGCGTTTTATGGCATTTTATTTCGCTCGTGAAGGTCTGCACTCCAAGAAGGTATCGTGTTTGGCTTTTCGCCATTAAGGTGTTGTAGAGGGATCGGTGTGCTAATGGGATAAGTTTGGATAGAGCATAGGAAAGGTGGAATGGGTTAATGTTAAAGGAAGAGATTGGCAAAAGTAAGTGGTAAAGTCGTGCTTATGTTCCAAGATTTTAAAAATGTGGTATCGCCTGTTAAATATCGGAGAGTAGATATGGCAGACGAGGATAAGAATAGATTGGGATGGAACTCGGATGAAGATGAACCACGTAGGGTGTTAGTGCCGTCAGTGCACCTCATGCGGTGCACTGTAGGCATTACTTGAGGTTCTTTGCAGCGTGCCTTCGGGCACTAGCTGCACCTCTTTCGTTCCTTTTACTGCACCTCCTTTCATATTCTCTTTCTTCCATCTTACTCTCCACCCTCTCCTAACAATTGATTCATTGTGCAACTGCGAGGTTTTCTTCCTGTCACACCTTTGAAACCTTTCACTGTCAGTTTCCGTTTCAGAGCTGAATGACCTCGTAGGTCCCAATGCTTGGCCTTTGGCCGATATTCTATATTCAGTTCAATATTCAATTCAGTGAAAATGAAGGGGGAAGGGTTTTGGGTGCCCCGTATCTGCCTCCTTGTCGATGATTTAGATACTGGTGGTGATGATTGAGGTTTGTTGTGTTCACTGGTTGTGGGATGTTGATGCTGACTGAAGATTTGATTGAACTTTGTCCATTTTGCTTTTACACCTCTTAGTTTTTAAATTCATTCGAAGTTTAATTTGATTGGCATTGACTTGACGCTTACGTTAATTTTCATTGGTTTGAATAAATGCGAATTTGTTCTTTTTGTTTTGTGATTCGTTATTGTAGGTATCGTATCTTCCGACAAATGTTATTGATAAGTTCGTTTCGTATAAAATTTTTTTTTTTTTTGGATTTTAATTTTTTTTAGCTTGTGATTATGGTCCTTAATCAACGATTCAAACTTTATGTTGATCACGATAAAGCAAAACAGAAAGTCTTAGGGTTTTTTGGTTGACAAAGAGGACTGCTAACTTACCTAAATTGAGGCTAGACTTTGGCTTTGCTTACGCCGCCGCTGCCAGTAATCGCATAAATAAAGTATCTATGCCATTAAAGTTCTCTGTTAATAAATCAGTATTAATGTCATATGCTTTGTGGTAATTATTTTACAGCCATTTCTAGCGTTAGGACACTTTAGCGTAAGTTATTAAAACAAAGCATTCCAAATTTCACGGGGTATGCGTCAGCTAAGAACTGTCATTCATTGTAATTTCAAATTTATACCTACAAGATTTGAAGCGGCCTCAGGAAATTTGATATGAATAGGTAAACGTACATATTGATAAGCAGTGTTTTTGTTTACCTTATGAACATTTGCCTATCAACTTCGTTTCCAGTCCATGTCATGTTCAACTGTTAGTAGCCTGAGTTATGCATAAGAAGACAGTTGGGAAACTGTATATTTTTTTCAGCGATTGTTTACTTAGTTAGCCTGTAAGTGAAAACAGGACGTGCTGAAAACTGCATATTTACAAAGACTCAGCTGGGTAATGACATCAGCCTTGTATTGTTTTTAGTGCCGAGAATTCAACATCAAAATTTTACGTAAGTCTGTTTACTCGAGAACACTGGCAGCTGTAAGGTGTAAAGTCTTAACACGAAACATTTTAACGTTAATGTCAATTTTTGGGGGAGGTTTTCAGCGCTTCAGTAAACGCAGTAACGTTGAGAGTTGGAGAGACTTTGTGTAGTACTGTCCATGAAATAATTTATGAATTGCAAGAATATATCTTGCACTTGTCATCAGTTGTCAGCCAGTGAATGCCTTTTCTTTGGCGACAGATTTCGAAGTACCACGATGAGTACAGAATCAAGCAGCAACACATTTTGGTGACTTGTGTACAAACCCTCGTTTTAAATTATGCAATATTCGTCTGATCCGCCCTGTAGTGTCTGTTGTTTTTGCTTTTACGAGTCACTGAGTGCTTGTCTCTTTCCCTGGCGACTTTTTCGACAGTCGTGTTTTCCTGTCTCCTTCTGTTATATATATCTCTCTCCTCCTGTCTCGTATTGTCTGTCACCTTTCGCTTTAGCATCTTTCATCTTCCGTAAGCCTGATTGCATGTCGTCTGCTCTCACGGCGAAAGGCGGAGATGGGATGGGAGAAAGCAATAATACTAAACAGGAGCTTTTCTTGTTTTCTCCTCAATTTTGTAGGTGTACCTCGTTTGGTTCTAAAGCATCTTTCCTGAACAGTCTTTATCAATATTATATCTCGTTTTTACCTCCTTCTCAATTTCTGAAACAGTCCGTTTCTTCCCCCTCCGAACCTCTGTCTCGTGTACGGATCTATTTCATCTCCCCTCCCCGACTCACTTCCCTCCCCGTCGCCCCCTCCCCCCCCCTCCTATAGCCCACATATATCGCACATTCATTTCTTTTCTCCCATTCTCATATTCTTAGATGGTCGTCGTCACCCAAGCCAAACCAACGCCGGGACAAAAATATACACGCAGGTTTATTCCATTATACATTCACTTGCACTCCTAATTATGGCAACTCATGAATAAATTTACTCATAATAACTCTTATAACACATTTTGCTCATTGTGGAGTCTTTGTGCACCAGGCACCGTCGTGGAAGAGGGGGTAGGGGGTGGTCTTGGAGGTGTTTGGCAGTGTAGGAGAGGAAGGGGGTAAGAAATGGTAGAATGAAAATGTGTGATATAGTGAGGGGTTTGGGTGAGGTTGAAAGCAAAAATAAAAAGGAAAGTCGGGTTTAAGTTGTTGGGTGTTGAGCAAGATGGACGAGAGAGGGGTTAAAAAGTTGGTGTTTTGGTAATAATAGATCTTTGAATACGGACATTATTGCCAGGAATGCTCCTAATTAGTATGTAAGCCAAACGGTATTCAGGGTTATTTAATGCGTTGATTGAGTATTTGTGAGTAAGTTTATGCACTGCATATTTACACACAAACGCACACACATATACTGTATATAGATACATCATGTGTGTTTGTGAGTATGTTCTTGTGTATGAGCACATATTCATTTATATTCCTCTCTGGTATGTGCCCACGTAAATATAGATTATGCTATAAATGCAAATAATTTACATATTCCTCAAACTTGAATTTGGCTGCATTAGAACCAGTCGTTTGGCTGATTTACAGGGAAATGCTAGTTTAGAGATAGTGGAGGAAAGAAGATAAAAGTCTAGTACAGTAGGGTAGAAAAGAGTCGCCAGACCTATTTGCTGTTTCAACCTCGTGCCGAGTATACAGTACTTCTCTAAGCTTCATGAGGGGAACTTGTGTGTGGAATAAATTTGAATTTTTAGTTAAACATGTGGAATGAACCCGTTCTTCTAAGGTCATCTAGTCAAAGAGAATTCAATAAGATTGTGTTTTTTGGTCGAAATGCAATTACTGCGTAGAAATCATGTGACGTTCAACTTACGAAATAGAAGTTCATCATTTCTAATGGGAACGCCAGCCATACGTGAAGGCCGTGCTACCTGGGGACGAACTTTTTCCAGATAGGTGAATGTGTGTGTGTGTGTTTGTGTGTGTGTGTGAGAGAGAGAGAGAGAGAGAGAGTGTTCACGTGCAATTTCTATTTCGGTTCTTCGATTTTCAGGTGAAAAAAAAAAAAAGCATGAGCGAGAGAATATCGGAAACCGCGACATAAACACCGTTTCTCGCTGATAGCTAACGATCTAATAACTCTTTGGCAGCTCATCATCCCCCTGTGTCACGCCAGTACTCACTCTCGCTTCTTACGAGGCTCCGTGTGATTTGTGGGGAATGGAGCGTACCTGCCACTATTTATTGGACGCCTCTGTTTATTTTTGGGACCCCTAAGTAGCTTGATACTTTAGAGATTGGCTTGTGTTTGCATTCAGCATTATTATTGTCTGTTATTGTTATTATTGGTGTTGTTGATTTCACGTCAAGGTCTTGTAGTAGAAAGTTTTGTACAGATTGGCAACGGTTGTGTGTGTACATATATATATATATATATATATATATATATATATATATATATATATATATATATATATATATATATATATATATATATATATATATATATATATATATATATATATATATATATATATATATATATATATATATATAATACACACAAACACACACATACACATATATATACATATACATTCATACTACAAACCATATTGACTAGAGAGACGGGGAATCCACACATTATTTAAATGCAGTAGGACGTATTGGTAGCGACGTGAGTCAGGCGGAATATCGATAAACGAATGAATAAATAAAAAGGTAAATAAATAAATAAATAGTTGTGCCGCTGGACGTAAATAAAGATATGAATTATTTATCGAATAAATAAATGTATGAGTAAACAGTGAGCCAAGCCGAGTGAGAGACAAAGACAGATACAAGAGTAAATAATGTATAAATAAATTAATTTATGTTGTGGGCAGAATCAGTGGTTGATTGGGTAACTCATCTAGCACTCTGTTTCTTGAAGAAGAAGAAGAAGAAGAAGACTTTTTAGCTATTTCCGTAAGTGCAAGTATTGAACATATTTTTGTTACGCAGGCAGCCCGCCCCCGACCCCCCCACAAAAAAAAAATCATTGAACTAATCAGTAATATTTATGAAGTTAAAACCCAGTTGTTGATGGGATTATACATATGGCGTTGCTGGTGGAAGAGAAGAGTGGGAAAATAATCAAACTGGTGTCCTTATTGCGAAAGGTATATAAATGTTTTTGTTTATTAAACAAGTAAAGAATAAACAAACAAGTGGTGGCATCTTAGAAGTTGAAATCCATCACGCATTAAAAAAATGCTTATAAAAGGACCCCCCCAAAAAAAAAGAGAGAGAGAGAAAAAAAAGCAAAAGAAAACAAACATCGGTCGTGAATCTACCAGACACACAACCAGATATAATTACGTAGCTGTACAAGAAAATCCTTAACAGGTTAACCGCTTTAGCGGTGTCGTGTATGGATAACATACTTCACTGTTGAATTTAAAGAAGGTTAGTGTGTGTGTGTGTGTGTGTGTGTGTGAGAGAGAGAGAGAGAGAGAGAGAATGACAAGCGAATTAATGCACTAGTAACTCAGAAATCGAAATAAGGTTGGGGTGGGTGGCGGGTGTTGGGAGGCAGCTGGAACGAGGTGAGGGGGGGGGGGGTGAGATGGAGGAAATGAAGAAGAGAGGTGAGAGAGATTTGGAGGAGAGGAAGAATGCCGCAGGTTAGACGTATTAAGTCTTTCTATTGTAGCAAAACCATTCGATGCCATAAAGCAAATCTCTCTCTCTCTCTCTCTCTCTCTCTCTCTCTCTCTCTCTCTCTCTCTCTCATTACACGCAAACAGCAACAAGCTAAGCCAGAACCCAACTGCAATTAATCAGGGCAAAAATAAAAGACCTCACAATATACATAATGAAGAGATCACGGAGCAGCCCCAAATCATAAATCCAGGAGTTAATTTCTCGAGGATTAAAAGCAATTAAACACAGCAGCGGAATTTTGGTGTTGTGCAACCTGTTAAACAAATAGCATTTGGCTTCGCAAATGACTTTTCGCCGATTCCACAGAGGCCTTTTGCCCGAGCTGAAAGGCACCTGTGCTGGAATGCACTAGTTGAGGTAACGTATTACAAACACTGATACTACACACATATATACGCTCTCTCTCTCTCTCTCTCTCTCTCTCTCTCTCTCTCTCTCTCTCTCTCTCGGATACAAACTCACACAGAAACAGGAAAACTCCTGTTTTCTATCTATAGCCATCTATTGTATATATACTCTCTCTCTCTCTCTCTCTCTCTCTCTCTCTCTCTCACGTTGAAACTTGAAAACGACTGAAATCTGTGTGTATGTGTATGTGTGTATGTACGTGTGTGGTGTTTGATAGCGTGATTTGCTTATGTTCATAAAACCCAAAGAGATTCCGTTTGTAATCGAGTGGAATTTCTCTCATGAATATTTTAATGGCGTCGTTGATGTTTCCCGGTTTCCAGTAGCTCGGCTCCTTGAGGTTTATGCAACAACCTCCTGGAAGGAACCCCACCGCCGGGGAAGAGTGTCAACCCCAACCACCCTCACACCCCTTCTATCCCAAAGAAGAGTTTATTTCTCTGTTTACGTTGACATTAAATCCGGAAATACTACTTGAGCCACTTGTATTAACTAGTCAGGTCGGACGTGGAGAAGAGAGAGAGAGAGAGAGAGAGAGAGAGAGAGAGAGAGAGAGAGAGGGAATTCTAAATCATTCACTGTTTCGTTTCAGTGCCCTTACTCTGATCGCTGTTCGAATCATGTTCATTTCCTTGAGTTGTTTTGCTTTAATCGGGAATTTGAATGTAGAATATTTGCCAAGTTTATAATTTTGAGAATATTTGTTAGAAGTTTTTTTTTTTTTATCTCATTGCACACGGAAATTTCGAAACATTATATTGAACCGTTGCATCTAAATTTCAGCTCTCATCTGAATATACGAATCGTTTTCGGTATTTCTCTTGCCAGACATTTTTTTCATATGAATTTTATCGAAAATATGATCAGCCTTTTGTGCTTTTCTTTGTTTTGAATTTCTTTTATGTACCGCTTTTAGATTAAGTTTTTGTGCTTTGAGACTCTTTGTTTGAGACTAGATGTAAATAGAATAACTATTGTTGCGTTCTGGGTTGTGTCTGCTTTTCATCCGTGCACGCAAACGGGACAAGAGTAATACAGAGTACTTAAGTCTTGTCAGAATTTATGGGATTGGATACTGTTTAAGCCTCGGGAGCCTATTACAGGCCCGTCGGAATGCTTTTATTTCGCCATTATTACACGACATTTGATCATGATTACGGGGGATATCATAATCATCTCGAGTCACTGATCCCGCTGCATTAACTTGGTTAAATCCGCAGGAGTATCGCTGGCTGGGAGGTGGGGAAGGGAAGGGAAGGGGAGGAGGGGAGAAGGATTTAGTGGAAGTAATCCCCATTGTTTGGTCTGTGTTAATTATTGACAAGCTTGTGCAAAGGAATTAAGGTCACTCAAAGCCCCGTGGATAGCAACCTTTAGTGGCGAGATTAAGATTCCCCCCTGGCCCCCTCGTCCCAATTCCCTCCCCCTCTATCCTTCCTGCCCCCTTTGCGATTATGTCTTCCCCCCCCCCCTCCCCCGATGCACTTGCCTCTTAATACCCAATAATTGCCCCCCAGGTAGGTGGATCTAGCGGCCTTTAGAAATATGGCTTTTACTTACTGGGATTGTTGGTGAGGCAATCGCCATGTAGGCTTCCATGTTTCCCCCTTTCCTGTATCCATCTTTCCTGTTTTCCTTTTTCTGTCGTTCTCTTATTTCATTTATCTTTGTCGTCTTTCAGCTCTTTCTTTTACTTAAGATTTTTTCTTTCCGTTTTCTTTCCTCTAAGCTTATCATTTTTCTCTGTTTTCCCCATTCTTTTCATTCTCGTGGTCTTCTTCTTCCTCTTCCTCTCAGTTCTCTGCGTCGTCTTTCCTCCTCTCCTTCAGGTTTCCATTATCCTTTCTTTCCCCCCTTTTCGTCTATTTTTTTTTTTTTTTTTTTTTTTATATATTTCATCGTCATTTCCGTCTGTTACCGTCGTCTTTGCTTGCCTTTACCCAACTGTTCTGTAATTCCCTTTCCTTATAACCTCTTCTTTCTGTTATACCGTTCTCTGTTTACCTCACCTTTAGCGAATTGCTAACACTTCGCGCATGCGCGTTCTAAACCTTGTGTGACAGACGTCAGTTTTTTTTTTTTTATTCTTGCGCATTTATCAGCTATTCCTATTGATAACGAAGTTTTCTTATTATAATTAACCACATGCTATAAATCTTCATCTTGCCGTGTGTTTAAGTTCCTTTGTTTTTGTTCGTAGTTGATTTGTTGCTTTCGTTATGTTCTGATCTGGTAATAAACATTCCTGGAGCTTTGCTTGAAGCGTCCCAATAACAGGAGATTCAGATCAGCTGTTATTTTAAGACGAATATCAGAAGCGCCATTTTTCTATCCGTGCGAGATAGGCAGGCGCCGACTGTAACCAGATGATAAATGAAGTGGCAGGCATTCAGTGTAATTTTTATCAGATCAAAGACAAACAAACGCGGTCTTAATGAAATAGTGTGGATCGGTTTAGAAAGGCGTTCGCCGTGCATCTATCCGATCTTATGATAATATTAATGGTTTCTGAAAGAGGTATCTCGGCGTTTTACCGGTCTCATCGGCACGATAGACTCATTACACGAAATCATTTAGTTTAAACTCTCTCTCTCTCTCTCTCTCTCTCTCTCTCTCTCTCTCTCTCTCTCTCTCTCTCTCTCTCATACAGTGGCGCTTTATAACTGTGAACTAGTGGCGACCTTATTTTAGAAGAAAGTTAAGTATACCTTAGTTTTACCAGACCACTGAGCTGATTAACAGCTCTCCTAGGGCTGGCCCGAAGGATTAGACTTATTTAACGTGGCTAAGAACCAGTTGGTTACTTAGCAACGGGACCTACAGCTTATTGTGGAATCCGAACCACATTATAGCGAGAAATGAATTTGTATCACCAGAAATAAATTCCTCTAACTCTTCATCAGCCAGCAGGGGGAATCGAACTCCGGTCTAGTGAGTGCCAGTCCACAGCTCTACCGACTCAACCAACGAAGAGCTAAAAATATATGTCTTATCTGTGTGAGTGTGTATGTGTGTGTGTGTGTGTGTTTGTGTTAACACACTGTTTGTTGTACAGTAGATTTTTCCCCATGTTTAGTCAGTTTCCTTTTATGTTCGTTTTTACTTTTTTGCCACATCTAGTATCCGGTCTTGACCGTCCATTTAAGGGGTAACCTTATCTCGAGAGCTGTCTGCTGTTTTTGTTTTTCCCTTCTGTTTCCTTTTTTTATTCTTCTTCTTCATTTTTTTTTTTTTTTTTTTTTTTTTTTTTTTTTTTTCTCGCTGTTTACCGCTTACCTCAGCCAGCACCTTTACCGCAGAAACTAGATATTAATTTTTTTTTTTTTTTTTTTCATAATTTGTGTGTGCAGGCAGTAATGCATTTATTGTTACCTAATTTTTTTGGTTATTTAATTTTATTTCGTGTGTACTTTTCTGTTTCTTTTCAAAAGCGACAGTGCACATTCTCACTATTATATAGTGCATCTCGCATTTTTACAGTGCGTTCTTACATTAACGTTGCTTTGAACCTCACGTACATTTCATGTACAACACTAACATTACCATTGCTATTTCATTTTATTGTTCTTTTAATAGAGTGCGAAGTGACTGTGTGGCCTTGTTGGTTTGCCCTTCTATTTTTCTAACTGTTTTATTGCTTCCGTGAATGAGGTTGATTATATATCTACGTGCTCGTATGTTTGTTTGCCTGTACGCCAACAGAATGCCTCAAAACTTTCTTGCTGCATTTCAGTGATATTTTGTCGTAAGGTGGCCATTTCAAACCAAGCGTCTTATTGTTTATCTTTTTTAATTTGTGTGGCCGATCAGATGTCTCGAAAGATCATTTACGTCTTCATTAGAATTGTATAAAAGGGGGAGGAGACCTGTTCACGGTTCCTTGAAGAAATTGTATTGGGTTTTGATTTTTTCTAGTTGACAGAACACTATAGTTTGTGGTGTTGAGGGTTGGATTTATCTGTATTATATGCTGCGTGAGGTTTAAACATATGAGGTGTTTTGTAAATGTGATTGGTTTGTCATTTAACTAATTATGGATCTGTTCAGTGAAACCGGTCATTTATAAGACGGGTTTTATTATTTATTTTCGCATAGATAACTAAAATGTGTAAACTGTACAATATAAATCCAATAGTTTTTTTTTTTTTTGACCGGTTAAATTCAGCTAAGGAATTGGGTGTTTTGCTGAAATATACTGTGTAGCAAGTAGCGCCGTCATCATACTAATGTATAATGAAACGGGAAAGAGTAGATGAAAGAAGAACCTTTACCATTGAGGGTGTAGTATGTGCCTATGAGTTCCGACCTGGTTTTCTCGTTGGAGAAAAGAATCTTCCGAAATTTTGCTAATGTTCGGAAGTACTTAACATTGCAAACGCATTAGAAAACCAGCTTTCCGAAGTTCAGTTAACCGTGAATCAGAATGATCGGCTACTTCCGCCTACACTTACACACAAGCAGACTCCTCGCGTGAAAAATAAAGGAAAAGCTCAGAAGGGCACGGGTACATCCAACTGCCAAAGTAAGACGTGAAAATAAAAAAAAAATTAAAAAAAAAGAGGTACATTGCTTTTGTTTAGTTGGCTGTTCGTTGTGTGTGTTAGTGTTTATTTGTGTACGCTAGATAAGAAAGACACTCCTTGGATCTTTTTTCGTTGGGGAAGATGGGATGAGACTCAAGAAGGAGGAGGAGGAGGAGGAGATCGAGGGAGGGAGGGAAGGGGGGGGTGTTGAAGACGATGAAAAAGGAAGTTATCGTGGCAGTTATCTGGCAGGGCGACCACCCAGCCACTCTCGACACCTGCCTTGGAGGGGATTAATTGTACGTCATTACTTATAGCCAGATATATCCGTCCCCTTACATGCCTCGTCCTTCCAACTATTTGTCATTATCTCCCATTACCTTTTTTTTTCTTTTTCTTTTTCTTTTTTCTTTCCTCTCGTCAAATCTTACTCGCCAACAATAGCTTTTATATCCCCTGTACGGAAACAACGACATAAAAACAAAACGCTCTCTCTCTCTCTCTCTCTCTCTCTCTCTCAGCAATTTATGCTTAAGGGTTTCTGTGGGGAGCAAGAGCCCGTTCTGTCATAAGGCCAGTTAAATCTAACAAATAGCCCTGCGTTTCTCTCTCTCTCTCTCTCTCTCTCTCTCTCTCTCTCTCTCTCTCTCTCTTTATATATATATATATATATATATATATATATATATATATATATATATATATATATATACATATATACACCTGAAGGAATACCATTCTGGTTCTCGAACCTCTAGTATGTATATGCTGGCATAAACAGTGAAATATGTACCTAGTTGTCATTCAACCGTTGTGGGTTGCGGCTGGGGTGTTTTGAGAGAGAGCGTAGAGAGAAAAAACCACCGGATGTGTTCGTTACTTAGTCAAAATATATACCATCAAAATCGGAGGGTGAACCCATCAATAATATATTCCTCTCTCTCTCTCTCTCTCTCTCTCTCTCTCTCTCTCTCTCTCTCTCTCATTTTGACCCGGTGTTGAAATTATTTGCGAGATACTGCTACAATATTTAAGCTACATTCTTTAAGGTAATTTAAATTTCGCCGCTTCGGTTTTTACGCCTTGACTTATAAACAACAAAACCCTCTAGTTTTTCTTTACAAACTATAAAAAATTATAACTAGTGTTTTTATGAGAGTTTAGTTAGAGAGTGATTTCGCAGATAATTTTGTGTGTATAGTAATGTTTAAATAATCATTGTTATTTCAAAAAGTGGTGTAATATGAAGGAGAATGAACACATAAGTGTCGTACACTCAGATCCTTTCATTCATGGATTAGTGATAAGACCGAATAGCTTTCAGCAAACATTGTCAGCATTCTTTGGCAACGATCTAATGCATTATACCTTTCAGTCTTCTATGGTAGATCGATAGTCCCAATCTCTTATTGGCTTCAAGTTTAATATTATTCAAGACGTCTCTAAGTATAGCCGCGAAGTTTTTCTATATCTTTCGCGAGCGTCATGCTTAATGCGCTGTGTTATTTCGCGTTCTAAATAAAGGAAAGGAATCGCTGGTAACTTTCTAAATAGCATTTTATTTATCGCGGCGAGATTAGCCGTCTAAAAGTAGAGGCTGGAAATATTCAAGGTGTGTCGGCTCGAGCCTTTGCTGTTGATGTGTTTCTTTGTCGTACTGACGATTACAGCGATGTTAAATAGCATTTATAATATTGCTCTAAATATATCTCTAAACAGAGAAATGACTTCAACAAATGAATTACAATGATGCAAGAGGACAAATAGTATATAAATAAGAAAACCATTATGTTTTCATGTCGCATTACTTTCGCTAAATATTGGGACATTCCTTCTCCCATTTTAATGGATACTTGGGAGAAGTTTGGCTTGAATAATTTCTGCAAATTCCTTTGTTTTCGTAGCTAATTTCGGAATGGTAATGTAATCATCGTTTTCATCTTTGCATGGATGCTTTTAAAGTAACATCTGCGTAAATTGTTGATGTGACAGATAAAATTTTGCCCGCTTTTTAATGCGATGTAAAGGTTACTTGTGGATAATCCTTTGTCTGCGCTTCTGGTATGCCTTAGGGATGCTTCTTCACAGTCATCAAGTTCGGTTTCTTCTGCGGCCATGTCACACGTGCCTGGCCGCCTCATCCAACATTTACTATATAGAGTCTTTTTATCAATGGACCGCTTGGTTCGTGGTCTTTCTTTCGAATTTTGAGTTCTGTCACAGATTCGTTTAACCCGGGTTCTTACGATACACTTCCCGATTTCAGGAGAGTTTATCGTTCTATGCAAGTCTATACCCAACACCCTTTATCAGGTTCTTTATCACAGTGAGTGGGGTTCAGTGTTCAGTGGCACGTCAGGTTTGTCAGTGCAGCCATTAGGCAATCTCTGTATTTTCACAAGGAGTCTGTAGCCGGCACGTGTCATTAATTATCCATGGCTCTGCTTACTTCTTAAGATAAGCCCTCACACTCCCACCCCTCTTGTTTGATCTAAAGTTGGAGTTCATGCAGACAAGTTTGTTGATTCTCACCAAATCAGCATCATCCCTCTATTTTACGGAATCCGTTTCCATTTTCCGTTTATTGACATTTTTTCGTTTCTTTGTGCAAAAAAGCTTTATGTGTGATCATGGTAGAATAAGAAAGACGGTTTCTTCAAGTGCTGCTGTAACCGCTCACATTTGACTTTTTCCGAGTCTTATATAGTAATGTGTCTATCTTTAACACCGAGATATTACCATTGCCGCCAAGATGTTATTGAAATTTCTAGAAATTAAGGAAACGGCGAAGCAGTTACCAAGGTCAGTAATAAGACTGACCATTTTGTGCTATGAAATATAAGTGTAATTCGTTCTGTGACTGTCTGCATCTTGTTATGCGTCGAGCACTTGACAGCAGTAACCGGGACATCCCAAAAAAAAGAAGAAAAAAAAAGAAAATCCTCGACATTGCGCTGTTACACGTCTTGTCCGAGACGGTGGCTCGGAGCTAATCGCTAACGATAGCAATAGAGAGGGGGAACATATCTCCGAAAAAGGCTTGTGAAAGGCAGACGTTAAAGCAAGTATTAGTATTTGGGAAAACACAGTAGGCTATTATCCACATAAGCTTAAGAGAAATGACAACACTTTGGCTATCGCCTTAATACGTTTGGCCCCTTCTCTCTCTCTCTCTCTCTCTCTCTCTCTCTCTCTCTCTCTCTGACTGCCTGCTTGTCCATCCCTCTCCTATCCTCCCCTCCCCTCCCCACGTCTCCTGTCCACTCCCCTCACCCCCCCCCCCTCCTCCTCCTCCTACCAGCGGTTTGCGCGCGAACAATTTTTTTTTTTTTCCAAACCCCCTCCCTGAAAATGAACGTAATTGTTAAGAGACTGTATAATTAAAGGATGTTTTTGAGGCCTGCCTTTAACGCCATGCTCAAGGGAAATAAAATCGTTTGACGTTCACTGGGAGTACTGCGTGGCGTTTTAGGTAAATAGACTGTTAACGATGATTTTGGTAATATGTGAGACTTGTGTTTATTCGGTTGTTACATAAAGATACGGTATGGTTTATTGAATGTGCGTCTTTGGTTGCGTGCTTTTCATATCCACAAGATATGACGCCTACTACCATTATTATTATTATTATATTATTATTATTATTATTCTGAGATCAGTGATATGACATTGATTACAGAAAATTATAGTCATCAAGTTATAGGATTACTGTGGAATTAGCATAGCACCGTCACTGGGCTCGAAGCTCTGTTTTTGACGTGGTATGGCTATGGATCATATTGCTAGGGAAACGTCTCAACTAGATCAGCCCAGTACTAGGAGCATTAGGTTACTTTTTTTTTTAAGAGATAGATAGGCCTATGAAAATTTACACAAAAAAAATATATATATATGTATGTATATATATATATATATATATATATATATATATATATATATATATATATATATATATATATATATATATATATATATATATATATATATATATATATATATATATGCATGCGCTTGTGTTCATGTGTTTGTGTGTGGAGAGGGAATTTATTTAACCAGAACTTATCAGGTTGGCCCAAGATTTGTGTTGCTGCATTCGTCGTAGATGACACCGTAACACTTTCCTTGAGAGCAGTCGAACCCAAATAGATGTTAATCCCAGTCGGATGATACTGATGGTTTCATTGCTTTAAGTCTCTGATAATGAGAAAGGTCTTGCAGGCTATCTGGTTTTTCTTTGTCAGCAGTAATATATGGTCAGTCTAATAGGTTTTACCCATTATATAAGCATGCTGTTAATTAGCCTTCGAAAATGTTCTCAGGATACGTTGTATTTTGACAATTTACTGTCTCTTTTATTTTAGTTGACCAAGTTAGGTCTTTGACCTGGGACTTTATCGTAATGATATTTCCATCTGAATCAAGGGACTGAGTGAAATTGTAGGACTTTTCTTAAGCCAAATATATTTCTTCAGTTTTTTTATCATTAAAGACTGCTTTGTTTCTCTGCACGTGGAGAACAAACTTAATTATCTACTTTGTATTGGAACACTGTAGTTTTCTCGAGGGTGAGATCACTGAACTGCGGGAGTCTGCACCAAATGAAGGTTTAAGTAAGCTTACCGGACTGTTACCTGTGTCATTTATCGTGAGAGATCCGGACCGCAGTCTGTTCTTTGTAGATCTCCCGACTCCCAATATGACTGAGGCTGGTTTGAGTTGCTGAAGCTGTGGAAGAGTTCGATTTGACAGGAAATTGTGTGGCCGCAGTGCCTTGGACTCTTTCTGTGAGCTTCTTGCATCAGATGAAGTGATCAGCCTTGTCGAACTCTTTGGCGAAATCAAGATAATGTCGATTTGGCTGTATGATTCAATTCTGATTATATATTCCTCTTGGTTGATTAGATGTGATGCCGTAGATTCATCCGTAGAAATATATATGTATATTTTATGGGCGGAGATCATTATCTGTTAGATGTTGTCCAATTGTTTTCCTGGTGATTTAATCAAAGATCTCAATAAGGTAAGATGCTTAATGTTTTAGATCACCAGGATTTGGACAGTAGTGCTTGTTATTTGAATATATTGAGGCATTTTAGGTTGCCTTTATCAAGAAATCTGACCCCAATTGATAGATGGGCTTCTGATTTTTTAACTTTTTCAGTAACATCTCGGGGATGTGACCATATTCCGTTGTTGGGTTAGTTTGGAATTTTTAGATTTTTTTTTTTTTTTTTTAGTCAATTCCTCTATGAGCTCGACATTTCGCAGTGTCGGGAGATCGTTGCTACAGTGTTGAAAATATTGACAAGTATGTCGCCAGTGGACATTCGCATATTTCGTCAGGGAATTTTGATGAATGAGTCATTCAACTTCAGGGGACTATTACATTTCACTTGTTGATGCCTTCGCCCACTTACGGAAGACACATTTTGTGAAAATATATATTCTCTACCACCTAGTCTTCCTTGGCTTGCTTCTCAGGTTTGAAATATTTGATTTCAAGTGTTTCAGTGGTTGTCTGAAGGTTTAACCTCTAAGAAAAGAGGGACTGATTTGGCTAGTCTTAAGAACAAAATTTGGAAGGAATTCTGCAGTGCAGTAAGAACATTTGTTGCTTTTTAACACAGATTTAGAAATAACTTGAGCAGTTGTAAATTTTAGGTTTACATTATATGTTCCCTAAACTTGCAAGAGGCAGTAAGAATGTGGTGATATTTGTTAAAGTACTAATAATGTCAAAGAAGTTGTATTAATAGTTGAGGTAGTAGTACATATAAAAGAAATATGATTTAACGATAACACTAAAACGCCTGCTAACAATATTCGAATAATTATTGGTGTCGAAATTTGATGAGACAATTTGAAGAAGTTTTGAATTCCAAACAAACTACTTAGTCTTAGCGACAGCCGTGACAAACGCTTAATCAATAGCAGTTAGCGTAGTTGTTGACGTGTTTTTGTGAGTTGTTGGTGTGTTTTTGTGAGGTGTTTACGTGTTCTTGCGAGTTTTTTTTTTTTTTTTAAACCTCCCCCATCACCCCCTACCTCCCCCCTTCTCCCTTTCTCCAGACAACAACTTGAAGACTAGGGGCGCCGAACCATTTGGCCTAGCGGCGACTCTTTACGGCCGGTTTCCATGGCAACGAGGCTAATTAATTATTGTCACATGATGTTATTTACCTCCTCGCCCGGCTGAGAGTCCCGAGTAAACAAGCGACCTGCAAAAATCAATGAAACACCGGTCGCACGATGCTGCCAGGCGAACATTCTCCACTCTTTTACTACACACAACCACATACACGCACGCACGCACGCACACGCACTTCTTGAGTGCGGCGTGCTTCTTTTGAGTGTGTCTCTCGCGCGCCCTGCAGTGATCTTGCGCGTTTGTGAGAATTTTTGCGAGCAGTTCTTTTTTTTCTTATTATGCCTCTCACTCCTAACTCTTATCAGACACATTCCCTTACACGCACATCTATTTGTTGCTCATTGAGTGCGTCTCAGACGAGTAATTCTTGCGTTTATATCTTCATTCATTAATAATTTCGAATTCCAAAAACACACAACCTCGTACGAATCTCACATCTTAAGTACACGCTCCTTGTTTTTTTGAGTGTGTGTGTGTGTGACTCACAACTGCCTTGCGAGACGAGTTTTATTTGTCTTTGTGTCTGTTTTGTTCTGTTCTTGGGTTCCCCCTCTCGACCAGTTGTGGTGTTCATCCCCCCACCCCCCAAGTAATGAAAACATTATGAAACTTGTAAGTAAATGTAGAATCTAATTACTTATAATCACTTTAGCTAAAGGTTCCTTACGGGACGTGCCATCGTTAATCATAATTGCGCATCTCTCAGTAAGTGTACCGGTAATTGTAATTTTCTTCTTCTCCCTGATATTTTTATTCAGGACAACACTCTCTCTCTCTCTCTCTCTCTCTCTCTCTCTCTCTCTCTCTCTCTCTCTCTCTCCCTGTATCAACAGAGCCTTGAAACGTTCACATCATCACCTTCTAAAAGGAGGTCAATCCATCTTATTTAAAAGCTGATGTCGAGAAAACGTTGCACCCAATTTAACTGATAATGGTCCTCCAGTGTATTGTGCGTGCGTGCAAACAATGCAGGTGAGAGTCAGAGAGGGAGGGAGGCTTTCCATCCCAGGATAGAAAGGGATCGTGAAGGGAACGTCGCTGGTAAAAGTGTTTGTTGAATTAACTACAGCTTTATTGTGCAACTTTCTGAAGGATAGTAAAGAATAATGAGATGGGGGTTGGTAGGGCCAGGTAATAGACTTCGTTTTTGTCACGTTGGCCTTAATTGTTCACGTTGTTTTAAAGATTTTTTTTTATGTAGTAAGGGATAGGGGTCGGAATATGGGAACATTGTGTCATCCGATGACCTAATAGATTTCTGAGGAAGTTCCGTACCGTTTTTTATATCGAATTAATTATCCGGGATAGTAGTGCATATTGGAGGTAGAGGCTTGGTAGTAAGAAAACCCCGAGTGGTAAGATGGAGCAAAAGATTTCAAAAGAGACGCCGTTGTCTCGTTTGTTGAATTAACGCTAACTTTATTGATTATTGCTTCAGCCCTTGATTGAGAGGAGGATGGAAGCCTATTCACGTTTAAGACAGAGTGCAGACACGCGGTGACTGAGAGTCAACTCCATTACGACGCATTTCAGGCGAGGAAACAAACATTTTCCTGGCAAGGATGGATGGGCCTCAAAATATTAAAGTCATTTTTCTTTACTTGGAAGTATGAGAAAAGCAGTTCTGAAAATTGGCGAAGTAAGTTTTAGCAGTAGGAAGCTTTTCACTCTGCCCTCTCAGCAGTTTTTTTCTTTTGAATCAAAATAACTGTTAGAATTGTACTATTTTTTTTTCTTTTAAATCAAAAATCTTTTAGAATTGTACTGATTTCTCAAAGACTAATAATATTAGGCAAGGGGCTCCTCTGTCGTTATAGCAGTCTGCTATCAGTGTTTGCTATTAAGACAAACAGAGAACGTTGAGTTTCATTTTATCATGTTTATATCTTGCTGTTTTTTAAATATATAAGACAATTTTTTATGTGATTTCAGTGCAGTGTGAAAGTGTAAAAGAAATTACAGGTAAAAATAATAAAGGAAGGGAGCCTCTTGATGCTGTATTGATGTCATGACTACAAGAATAATGAAGATTCACTAAAAATATTGCGACAATGTTCGGTTCGTGTCATCATTAACGCTTCCGCCTTTAGTATTGTTCCTTCCTATCAAAATAATGTGATTCATCTTACTGTTGTATCAGTTACGTAACATCATTTGTAGCATCACTTGTAAGAAGGAAATCGATCGAAAAGAACAAACATAACAATGATAGTTCTGTTCAAGACCCTTATCTTTTTGACGTGAAGAGCAAGTGTTAAAGCGCACAAGTAAGAATTAGCTGCTGTGAAACGAAATTTTTGTTAGTGTCGGTAGATTTTAATGATTCTTGGAGAGCTGTAATGGAACTGCAGGTGGAAATTGTCGTGTTATCGCCTTGTAAAAGAATGCTTCTTCATCTAAATTTTAACGCTGCGTGCTATTGTTGTTCCATATTCACATTCTTTCACCTCCACTGGTTTCATTTATAATCTCTTCCTCTCGCTTTCCGGAATTTCTGTTAACTCTCTCTCTCTCTCTCTCTCTCTCTCTCTCTCTCTCTCTCTCTCTCTCTCTCTCTCTCTCTGTGTGTAGGTTGATATCTGTTGCACTTTTTCTCGTGTCTCGTTTTCTCTCTGAACTGATATCTGTTGCACTTCCTCCCCTCTCTTTCCCCCTCTCTCTCTCTCTCTCTCTCCCTCTTTCTGTGTGGTGAGAAGTGAAACACGACGCCTGCCATTTGCTGGCTGACAACAGTACAAACTTTGCAGCATTGGCTGCAAGAAAGGTAAATAAAAGTGAAACCCTTCTGCTGTTCCAATGCTGTAAATGTCCGCCCTCTACAGGTTAACATCATTATCATGTTGCAGCAAAAAGTTTGTTGAAATTCACAAACTTTGAAAACAGTTCCTCTCCGCTTGTTTGTTTTTGTTGTTGTTGTTGCTTGTTGTTATCGTGTTTGGTGTTTGTCTTGCCGGGTTAATATTGTTCTTGGGCGATGAAGGCTTTCTTTTGTAGCGACTTTATATAGAAAGTTAAGCGCAACATCCTCTATTGTTCTTCGTGATTAATATACCTTTTGATTCTATCTAATTAATGTATCGTGTATTCTCCCGACGAGCGGAGGGAAAGGCCTTGTTGCGAGTTGTCGTCGCCTGAGCTGTACCAACTTCTCGGGAGTTTTGTGGCATATTCTGTAATGGTTTTCTTATTTGAGCTTCTTTTTTCTCCATATATTTTCTTTCGATTTATGCAGTATAATAACTTCAGCGTTGTTATTCACATTATTTTTTAAATGTCTAGGTTTTAGTTGTCTGTAAAAGTAAACTGTTGAGATGGCTTTGTCTGTCCGTCCACACTTTTTTCTGTCCGCCCTCAGATCTTAAAAACTGCTGAGGCTAGAGGGCTGCAAATTGGTATGTTTATCATCCACCCTCCAATCATCAAACATACCAAATTGCAGCCCTCTAGCCTCTTCAGTAGTTTTTCATTTTATTTAAGGTTAAAGTTAGGCATAATCGTGCATCTGCCAACGATATAGGCCAGGCCACAACCGGGCCGTGGTTAAAGCTTCATGGGCCGCGGGTCATACAGCATTATACCGAGACCACCGAAAGATAGATCTATTTTCGGTGGCCTTGATTATACACTGTACAGAAAACTCGATTGCGCTGAAGAAACTTCGGCGCATTTTTTCCTTGTTTGTTAATGCTTCCCTTCATTCGTATAATTATTTTGTAAATTCCCCAAATTCCCCATTGAGGTGTAGGGGTATAGAAATTTTGCTGTGTCACAGCGTGGCCTGTTTGTATAATGCTCAGGAATCAGAACGAGAGAGTGGAAAAGACATTATAAGTTTCATTATTAAACTTGACTCAGTGCCGTACTAATTTTTTGAAATATGTAAGAATGTATATAAAAATCACACCTTTATTGTGAGGTAAATAACATTATTTTCTTTCCTCGAGTCCTCGAAATATTATTCTCAAGTGATTCGTGTACACTTCAATAACGTTTTTTCTTGATAACTTAAAAGATTTATTCTCTTTGAACCGCATCACAGACCTTGTCATTTATTCATTCCTAAAAAAAAATTCAAAATGGCTGAATCTTTATCAGGGCCTTTCAGGGATTCGTGAATCCGACTAGGGTCCTTCCATGGTTATTGAATAGCTGAAGTAAAGATTTCATCATTTTTAAAATTCTTTAAAGGCATCTTTCACTGATTCGTGAATCCGTGAAAAATATGCCCTGAATCTTGAGTCCTTGAAAAATGTCTTCACATTATGACGTGAATTCCAAGATAATATTCACGCGATTCTGAAATACGTTTTCTTGTGATTCCATAATCGATGAAAATCATACCCACTATTCTTGACTTCCTGAAAGACGTCTTCTTACGTCTTTTTAATCCATTAAAAACATTCACGTGATTCTTTAGCTCCGAAGAACGTCTTGTGGTTCCTGAATACTTGAAACATACATTCCTTCAGCTGATGGAGATGAGTTAAAAGGGATACCTTTAACACTGAACTTCTCGCCATCCTTTGCTGTCTCACCCCTTCCAGATATTATCATAGATAACAACCTGTCATTTGGCAGTGATACATGTATGTATGTATGTGTGTATATATACATATACTATATATATACATATACATATATATACACATGTATATATACGAGTAATATTGTACATGTTTCCTGTTTCTGAAAATGGGAGTTGGGGTGGGATGTGGTGGGGTGGGGATCTAGGAACTCCCCCTTCTTTAGAGTCACACGCATCCGCCCCCCTTCCCCCCACTCCCTCCCATTTGTTGGGGAATGGATGGGGAGGAGAATCCCATCACGAGCTTCACTCTCAGAGGGGAAGCGATCATATGCGAAAATCGACAACTTAGTGTCCAATATTTTTCCCTAACTAATCAAGAGTCGTGTAAATGGCCGGGTTTAATCCTTCGCTAATTTGTATTTAATGGACGAAGTTATTTTGACCGGCGGAGCTACATTAGCCACCTCTCTCTCTCTCTCTCTCTCTCTCTCTCTCTCTCTCTCTCTCTCTCTCTCTCTCTCTTCCTTTATTCCTGTATTCCTTGCGCGCGGGCGCGTATCTCTCTCTCTCTCTCTCTCTCTCTCTCTCTCTCTCTCTCTCTCTCTCTCTCTCTTCCTTTATTCCTTGCTCGCTGGCGCGTCTCTCTCTCTCTCTCTCTCTCTCTCTCTCTCTTTCTGCCCTTGTACCGTAAGTAGCTCGATGATCTAGTAACTGAATGACCAGAGTTCGATCCACGCACCGGGCGAAGGAGAGAACGGTATGGGAGCATTCCTAAAAATCCAAGATGTTTCTGTTCGCCTAAACAGTCAGTAAATTTGAACCTGGGTGTTATTCGAGTGGTGTGGGTCGAAGCAGGGGTAGGGGGAGGGATAGAGGAAGCAATATACGTTAGTAATCACTAAGCCGTCAAAATGTATATTATTAATTTGGAAACGGGTTGACCTGGAAGAGGTAATTCTCACCCCACCGTATTGAAACCATTAATAAGACGAAATTTAAGAAAATATAAAAATCAAGTACCTCTAAACCCGTCTCTTATTACCTCACATCATTAAAAAAAAAAAAAGAATCAGCACTGCCTTGTTTTTTGAAGATCTGAGTTTTGAATCATCATTTTACTTATTGTTACTATTATTTACATGAAATATTTTCTGTGGAATTCTCTTAATCACTACATATTTATTGCTCATGGAATCTTCCCCCATCTAATATTTCGTCAGTCCATACACGACACCGATTTTTCATTGTTAATGGCCCAGTTTTATAATTGCCTCTCTCTCTCTCTCTCTCTCTCTCTCTCTCTCTCTCTCTCTCTCTCTCTCTCTCTCTCTCTCTCTCTCTCTCTCAACTTCACACCTTTCCATTATCCCTCTCATCTTTACACGGCTTGCTCTAATTCACCTACGAGGTCCCTTCTCTTACCTTCATTTGTCTTAAATTTTCCTTATTTTCTTTAATCATCCCCTGTTAATTAGCTCGCTCTCTCTCTCTCTCTCTCTCTCTCTCTCTCTCTCTCTCTCTCTCTCTCTCTCTCTCTCTCTCTCTGCTCAGTACAATGATGTTTCTCAGAGCCTTCTCCTTAACGAGTACTTATAATCTCTCTCTCTCTCTCTCTCTCTCTCTCTCTCTCTCTCTCTCTCTCTCTCTCCAAGCGCCTTCGCTTTCCTCTCCCTTGTAATGCTATTTTTATTTATATGTTACGTTGCTTAATCCTTTCATTTACACTGCTCATTAGCTCTCTCCATGCATTACCCGTTAAGATTTATTTGCTTTTCTTTCTCCCTCCTTTTGTTTACTTGTATGTTTGTTTGTCTGTTCTTTGTTATTTCTCGTCTAAGCTTTGCATTTATGCCCCCGGCGAAGCGACTTATTTGGACGTCCTAGTTTAGAATAATAGATTTACTGTTGATTGTTTTAATTCTGTTTACTTTTGTCTAGTATTTTTTTTTTTTACCTGTTTATGTTGAAAGTATTGCATCATGCGTTTTGCTGGAACATCTGTCACGAGGATGTTGCTGTCGGAAATGGGATTTCACTCCCGAGGGAATGACAAACCTGATTGTTGAAAATTAACATTTATTTAAAATTTAAAGATGTTGCAAAAGTATCCATTATTCCTAAATTGTATAGCGTTTTTATTTCGCTGTTTACAGTGTGGTCTTCAAATTGTTATGCCGACATCTTTCCATTGGGATATTGTGTTTTCGAGCCGTAGAGTTTGATATCTGTAATTCATAATGACTATTTATACTCTCTCTCTCTCTCTCTCTCTCTCTCTCTCTCTCTCTCTCTCTCTCTCTCTCTCTCTCTTAGTGGTCGAGCTTGATTTGCTAATTTATTTCAAGGCAAAAACTGATAAAGCTGCAATCTTACACTCCTTATAAAGTGCAGACCTGGTGGATTAAGTAAAGATAAAGGTAGAGGGTTGGAATTTAATCCCGAAGGAAACGGACGAATTAAGTACAACTTAGGCAGTAGTGAGAGAATTCTGAAGTTTTGTGAAGGGTTTTTCTTTTTTTTTCTATCGGTATATTTTTCTTTGTCCTCTTGTTAGGGAGAGATTTTGGTTTGTCGTAGTATATAGACCTCAAAAATACTTCCCCCGTAACCGTTGTTGTAAAAATGAACATCCATTATTTTTGTGAGTAAGGAATAAAAGAGAACTTGCTGGATCTCCGGAGCCTTGAGGGGAAAATGTCTTTGGATGTTATGCAGTGTAAATTGACATCTGTTTCCAGTTACTGGGATTCAGTTCTGTGACCACATTTATTTGTATAGTGATGTGGGAGATTCATAATTGCTGGTGTTTCAAGCAGGTAGGATGTAACTTTTGTTTTATTATTATTATTATTATTATTATTATTATTATTATTATTATTATTATTATTATTATTGTTAAAGCACACATAGACTTGTAATTTTCTTTTTTCTTTGTTCAAATTATAAGCGTTACTGTCGGTGCAGAAAATGTTTCTTTTTTCAACAATATTTTCGATGTTATTATAGATCCTTCATACCGGAGAATTATTCCTCCAGCGCACCGACGTCATTCTTTCCGTCCATTATTATAGAAAAAAGCAAAGTGAATAATGATAAGAAAAAAAAAAACCCGAAGTGCAAACCCCTTTCCTCTGGTAAATAATGCCACACCTCTCGTCGTCTTACGAGCCCCAAATAGATCGTAAAATTCCGTCTAGATATAGTTAAATGAGTCATTAGCGCGGGATGGTGGTAATCTAATTGTAATAACTATACGCACCGCCCTGCATCTGCAAAACAACAATAATTCAATAGAAGCGGGATGTTGGAGGGGTGTGGGAGGGGGAATTGAAGGGGAAGGGGGGAGGAGGGGGAGTTAGTGGATTTGAGAGGGGTTGTTTATGCCGGCAAACGCATCCGGACTCTGTGTTTACCGTAAATAAAGGTGCATATCCCGTGCCAGGGGAGTTGACGTGTTGCCTAATCGAAGACGCATCAAGCTAGCGAAGACGACGCGTTCGGTGATGATTTTGACGACGACGATGATGATGATGATGGTGATGATGATGATAATGGTGATGAGTGATGAGGAGGAAGGACGGAGGAAGGTGGCAGTGCTAATGGCGGCTGCTGGTTTGAGGAGGGAAAGAGAGAGAGAGAGAGAGAGAGAGAGAGAGAGAGAGAGAGAGAGAGAGAGAGAGAGAGAGAGAGAGTCTAAAGAAAGGGGAACAGAAAGTGAGGATGGAAATTAAGTAGGCGTGCATGAATAGCAAAGTGAGAATCACTGAGTCGGAAAAGAAAGGACACAACAAAGAGAGATAAAGAAAGGTAGAGCGAAAACAAGAAAGGGAAGAAAGCAGGTTTGCTTTATAGACTGAGAGAGAGAGAGAGAGAGAGAGAGAGAGAGAGAGAGAGAGAGAGAGATAAGAACGTAATTTTCATGAGTAGAGTGAGAGGAAAAGGATTAGTGAGTGGGAAAAGAGGGGAGTTAATTGAGTTGAGGGATTCGGAGTTTTCAAGAGTCAAAGAAAGGTTCTGTGGAGGTTGGGGGGCGGGTGTGGTGGTGTTGGTGGAGGCATCGTTGGATTCCAGACAGAATCGTGGGGTTTGTTGTGTTACTTCTGTGCTGCGTTTTGTTGTTTATTCGTTGTCTTTTGTATGTCCCGTATTGAGTTTTGGTGTTTGGACAGAGGTCGAATACGTATCCACCACTATTTTAATTAATTTTTTTTTATTTATCTGCCGCTTTTCCACTCTTTGTGGGAGTGGCACCAAAAAGATAAGACCTTTCGGTTTCACAGCTAGAATCCTGGGATGGTGTTGCTAGCCCCACTAACTTTTTTGTGACCCCAAACAGACACTGGCACCAACTTGCATTGATGGACCAAGAGCACTCCACGGCCCAGCAAACACGAGTGGAGACCTGTAACCTCGGCCATGGCAAACTGCCTCCATCTTTAACTCCCTCATGACAATATTTTCACTTTTCCTACTGTTGTTTTTTAGTCATTCATTCATGGTCATTTTTCACTGCAAATATCAAATAACACTTACGGACTGCTCTATGAGCAAGAGCCCGTGCTAGCATAAAGCCAGCTCAATCAAAAACAACAACAACAACAACAACTTAACTCCCAGGGACACTTAGGTCGGGTGTTATCGAAAAAAATATCAGACCCGAGCGGGTTGTGATTTTGGGACCATTGCAGTGGAAAGGCGTCGGCGAAACCATTGAGTATTGGTAAGAGAATTAGAAATTATTCATTTAGACTCGCACAGATGACCCCAGGTCGATTATCGGAGGGCACGGGCATATGGGCATGAAAATACTTTGTGCCTCTCTTGACCAATCAGTGAATTATGTACTTGGAATCAGTTGTACAACATGAGACTAGAGCCTCATCCAATAGATTGATTTGATATAAATAAATATATATATATATATATATATATATATATATATATATATATATATATATATATATATATATATATATATAAGTATTTATTTAGGTATATATATATGTATATATTTATATATAGTTTCTTGTTGATACTGCACCTCCTACTTTATGTGAACTCCAAGAAGACACGGGTATTGTTTGTATTATTGCTGTCAATTTGTTCCGTTACCATTTGATGTATGCTTCTGAATACATGAAGATCCTTCGGTTGCCATTCTGTAGATACTCTCTCTCTCTCTCTCTCTCTCTCTCTCTCTCTCACACACACACACACACACACACACACACACACACACACACACACAGCCTTCCGTGTTCCAATCAAACGTTACTCTCTGAAGATAAGGAAATTCTTTCAAATGGGGGCGACAGTAATTAGCATCATTATAAGATTGTTTAGAGGCGAAACAGTTGGTTTGGAGGAATACCCATATCTGGATTCAGCTTCCTCCTCCTCCTCCTCATGTATAATGTATCCTAATATTTTATCACTTATTATTATTACTGGCACTTGTGTCGTGAAAAGTGAGAGTAATATAAGAGTGGGTAGAGACATTATGTGTCGACCCTAGGGACTTCACGCACTGTCCCGAAGCTTGGACCAAGTTACCTTCATCCTGCAAACGTATATAGGGGCCAGGGAGAGATGCTACCCCGGGCTGGAGAACGGCAAGTCTTAACGTGGAGATTTTGCTCGTAGATATCGTAGCACATACGGTATCAATAATCTTGTTAGTTATGACCCAAGATAACACCTAATAATTAAGTTTAATTATCTACACTTTGGGCAATATTATTATTATTATTATTATATTATTATTATTATTATTATTATTATTATTATTATTGATAATGAGGTCAGCAAATTTTTATTCAAAGTGTTGTTATTGTCATAACCGTAACACACCTAAAGTAAAGTTTGTCTTTATGTTAACATTAAGGAAATGATGGATTTGTTATATTTTCCTCAACCTCTTAGATCCCTAATCTTTATTCGCTTCATAAATAGCCCTTGATTATACCTCTAAATGGCTTGTGAACTTATTCCAATTTTTCCATATCTGCAGTCTTTCACTGTCCCTCCAAAATGTTCTACCTCTTTCTCGTCTGCTTAACTGGTTTTCTTCCACCCGGTGTAAGCTAAGCTAAGAAAGCAATGGTCCATCTCTTGCTATGAAACGAATATACAACTAGCTCAGCTACTTACTTGCATGGCAGTGTGCACTGACGAGGTTCTTGCTCAATATTTAATTTTTTTTTTCAGGCTTGATCGGGTTAGAAATGATCTTTTCGTGCAACTTTCACCTGAGTTAGTGTGACATACTTATGCGCTCTGCTGAGCGTAAGAGAAGGACATTCTACTTATTTATATACAAATGCGGATGTGAATGTGACTGGGTTGTGCGTATCAGTATTGTAATTACTGTAGGGTTAGGTTTTGAATTTCATATACATCGGCAGTTTTATGCTTTTCAAAAAAGACACATTGAAAGTCTCTCTCTCTCTCTCTCTCTCTCTCTCTCTCTCTCTCTCTCTCTCTCTCTCTCTCTCTCTCTCTCTGACACAGCCAATTGTTATTATTTTTCTTTTTCTAATCCTATTCGAATGTTAACAGTCAGTTTCACTGGGCTGTAATTGCACGCATTTATTACTTTCTTTCGTAAAAGCGGAAAGAGTGTAAATTGCTATAAGTTGTATTTCATTGAATAACACAAGCTGTCTTGTTTTTTTTTATATAATTTCTTTTTAGAAAATTTAATGAATGTATTCGTCCTTTACTTTGAAGCTGAATAGGCGCACTTGAACCGATATATTTATCAAATAAGTACAAGTTTTTCCGAGTGTATTCATTTATAAAGCGAAATTACTGTAATCATAATAGTATAGCATTTACATTTATACTTCGACATTGAGGAGTTTAATAGGAGAGCGTAGGGATGATCTCAACTACGATCCTTTTTATCGTCATCGTAAATAAGTGAGCGAAAGAGCCGTGGAGCGTCTGTTGTTGATTTTCAAACCACCACCACCTTAAACGGACAGGAAGTGGGGATGCTAAAGATGCTGATGTTTATCTCCATACGGTATTTCTGATCAGCTGCAAACACGAGTGTGTGTGAGTTTTGAAATCGGAGAGAAGGGTTTGCGAGGAAGTTTATCTTGCGAGCCTTGATGGTAAACGTAAATAGTTGTTGTTTAGCATCATCGCGTTCGTGTGTGAGACGTGTTTATGTGTACTGCTGAAAGTATTTGGAGAATAGGTCATTCATTTTAGTATCGCCTTATTCATTTGAAGAATGTTTTTATATGTTTATGAGAGGCAGTTAAAAGAATGCGTTCACATGCTAAGTAGGATGTTATCATCTATGGTTTTTGCGCTTATTGGGGAAACGGTGAGTTGTGTCACGTTCACCTACTTTTTACGTGAATTTGCGGTGTATTTATATTGCTGAATAATTATTGATATTGTTGATCTCATATTGTTCTTCAGGGTTATAGGCTTTTGGTAGCATATTCTGCAAGTCTTTTCACTTACTGTTTGCTGGTT
>NC_089769.1:9624583-9654583 GCF_040412425.1 Macrobrachium rosenbergii | reverse complement strand
CAGGGTCGAAAATCATCTGTGATTTAAAAGCTTCATGGTGATGATTCCCTCAAACTGTTTACCAAGTTTGATCCTTAAGAGCCTAAGGTCAAGGTCAAAGGTGGTTTATTGTTTAATTTTTTTGTTTTTGTGTTACATTTTTGTCGTATTCTTTCGATAAATAAGTTTTGCTTGTGTATCGCTTACAGTTCGTAAGTGTATTTACCATTCTGTATTTTGAAAGCCAAAGGTCAAGGTCACAGGGCCGGCTACAATTTTGTATATGTTGCGTGATCGGTCGGGTTTCGCTCTCCAGTGAATGCTGTTATCAACAGAAATATTGGTACAAATTGTTGCGTTTTGTGAAATTACATATAACCTTTTCTTATACTGTTTATTGAAAACCCAAACGAAAGCACAAATGACAGAATAAATAAAATAGAGCATTTTCAGAATTTTTTCCTATTACCACTTATCGACATTTTCATTATTTTTTTTATTATTTTTCCCGTATGCGTTTCATAAAAAGTTAATCACAAGCCGATCATTTTACCTGAAATATTATTATTATATATTTTTGAACTATTAGTTATTTCATCGTTGTCTCCTTTCCTCTGTTTTTATCTTTCTCGTGCTTTAAATGTTGTTCACCTTGTCATGCCACGTTTTTATATCCCTTTTGTTTTCATTCCCCGTTCTCCTTTTTCCCCCTTTTTCTCGACTATTTTGTCCCCTTCAACACTTCTTACTCTCTTTCTACTTCTGTTTCCCGCTTCCATTTTGCTCTCTCTCTCTCTTTTCCCTCTTCCTTCGGGAACATTGCGTTCATTTTAATCATAAGCTAAGCTTGTCTTGTTTTTATAGATCTCTCTCTCTCTCTCTCTCTCTCTCTCTCTCTCTCTCTCTCTCTCTCTCTCTCTCTCTCTCTCTCTCGGAATGACGGTGCCTGTCTGGCTTTTGCATTTACTCTTTTTAACTCTCTCTTGAATTTCCTCTTTTAATGGTTCAATGTATACATCTGATTTTGTTTTCTCATGTGTGTTTAGCTGCCTTTAAAGGTGTTTGTCTAATAGCCCTTAATTTTCCGTATCTCTCTCTCTCTCTCTCTCTCTCTCTCTCTCTCTCTCTCTCTCTCTCTCTCTATTCCTCTTCCTTTTCTTCCCGCAACATCGCCGTCTCCTCTTGTGACGTGGAAGAAGCTACTGACGCCTGGGCTAGATTCAACCACCGCATTAAGATAATAAATGAATAAAGTTTAGCGCTGGTCGCAGCGTTCCGCTAATTGCAACGGCCCATAAAATTATATTGTTTCTTAAACAAGCTTGCACTATATACAAGGAAGCATGTAAATACCGCCTTTTTATAGCGGCGTGCCGTCAGCCCCCTTTTTGTGCCGCAAGAAAAGTTATTTTACTCCGTTGAGTGTTTTGCGCGTGAATTGTGGTCGGCTTCATGAGTTCTCTCTCTCTCTCTCTCTCTCTCTCTCTCTCTCTCTCTCTCTCTTCCCTAGCTATTAGGAATTATAAATACCCGGCTACAAATAAACGTTATCAAAATTAATGTAATAGGTACAAAATGTTTTCCACTGGAAATCATTTGAACTTTGGGTGGCACATTCCGTAGAGTTCTATCGTAATCATTTTGAATTTTTCCTTTTATTGAGTTACTGTTATTGTTGCCTTATTTTGCTGTAAAGGTTCAGGGTGCTACGCAGTTATAAAAATGAACTCCTTGCCTTATATGAAGTAGAAATATGTTAAAATCGTTAATTGAAATCTTGCCGCATCGGGAGAAAAAGAAAGACAAGTTAGAAAACAAAGGCGTGTCATGTCCAGCCATTATACTCAGTAAGTACTTGAGAGAGGTGCGATGTAATTTTGAAGTCTTTGAATTCTTTGTATAAGGTAAAAACTCGTGTGCGATATGACTCAAGGGTGGTTAAGGGGATTAAGATACTTTCCCCACCGGGGTGCCACGATGCGCGACGACCACCCACTCTCACGGCACCATTCTGCTCCCTCCAGGCCCCTCCCCCCGCCCCTCCACCTTCCCTTTCAGAAAATACTACTGCTCAAAGTATCTGTTGGAACTGATTGTAAATAAACGCAAGCATTGGGTAGAGATGCGAAATGATAAGCGCAGATGAAGTGGTTAATCTCCAGGTTTCAAAAGCGCCTTTTGATGTTTGTTGGTGTTTTAAAAGAGATGAGGAGAAATTGTTGGAACCGCCTTCAAGTTAAAGCCGGGGAAAAATCACCCTCTTTTTCAAGAGGTGAATCTCGCATTAACTGCAACGCCTCCTGGCTCCCTCCCCCCTCCCCCAGCGCCCTTCCAGGGGGTAGCCCTCCCCCATCGACACGGGCCTTCCTCACCCTCTCTCTCTCCCCACCGGACATTCTCAAACCAAACGGGGGCCGTTGTTAGCAGCGCCTTGTGATATTACACTTTTTTCCCCCCATCTTATTCTTTTGGAGTCGGTGTTTGATGATGCATTTGATTGTGGTTTGCATTGAATGCCGCTTCTGATGCTGATGATGGGGAGGAATTGTGGAATGCGTCTTTTAAGAAAGCTGATGGAATAAGTTCTCTCTCTCTCTCTCTCTCTCTCTCTCTCTCTCTCTCTCTCTCTCTCTCTCTCTCTCTCTCTCTCGTATACTGTGGTTGATTTGGTACTACGCTTTTTTTCCCCCGTGCTATTTTTTTTCTTTTGGATGAAAAGGTGAAGGAATTAGTCCTGCTCCGCACGCGCGTGTGGTAGGTGTGTGTGTGTGTGGGGGGGGGGTGGATTTTGCCGGTATGACACCGTCTCTATTCTTTTTCATCTTATTTCGTGGATTAATGAGGTGGTGAAAGAGCGACGTCATTGAAGACAGAAGAGGACGTTGAAGCCCAAAATGACTTATTGTTTTAACGTGGAAAATAATGTTTATTATCATCGAGATGTCCCGACGCGCTCTCTCTCTCTCTCTCTCTCTCTCTCTCTCTCTCTCTCTCTCTCTCTCTCTCTCATACTATTTTCGTTATTATTATATTGAGAGAAGTGTATTCTGTAATTTTATCCGTAAAATTTTTAAAATGTGAAACCAAGTCATTTCAGTCACTTTAGAAAATGTTTCACGTATAAAATCAGCCCTTTTGTTGGGAATTTTTGTTTTTGTTTTTTTATAGATTATTTGAGATGGCTAAAAGTTGTTTTGCTCTGTTATATCTTGCTGTAATTCGTATTTTTTTTTTTTTATTTCTGACTAGTATTGTGTTACCTACGATGTGCAAAGAACGTTTTAATAAATTATTTATTTGCATTTATTTTTAAGTTAGGTTACTTTTATTCATGATTATGTATTGAAGCAGTTGAATTTTAATTAAGTGATAATTGTTTGTGTATTTGTTTGATATTATTGCTTTTAGATCGTTTTGAGTGCAACAGACAAGTTGTAAACGTTAACGGCTGACACGTTAAAAACCACTGAAATAATTCCAGAATTATTTGAGTGAACATTAGACTTAGCGATGCGGGCTTTTAAATGCTGTGATATCATGGGCTGGTCATTGATCAGTGGTCAGCGGTGAGGTATTGGCTTACTTTTTCTTTCGAGTGAGATGGGTTCGAATAGTATTGGGTGGCGTGGGCGCGCTTGTGGGCGTATCAGCGTGGCGTGCCAATACAGTATCAGCAGGCAGCGACCACACCCACCTGGGAAAAACGACCTGATCACTCCACCATAAATTCCGATTAAATGGTGAAGGTGTTGACGAGGAACTAAAGGATGAGGGTCCCGGGGTTGCTCAGTAGGGGAGGGGGAAGGGGGGAGGGGGAGGATGGAAGGGTGGGGGGGGAGAGTAGGTAGCATTCACTTTGCTTTGATCACTCCAGGTCTTCACTGCCCTTCCTTCCGCTTCTTTTGCCCGACCACCTCCCCTTTCCCTCCCCTCCCCTCCCCTCCCCTCCCCAGATCCTTAACCTTTCTTTCGCCAGTCCCCTTTCCCCTCAGCCATCACCTCCTCCTAATTCCCCATTCCGTTATATCTCTACTTCCTTGACCATTGTTTTCGTTCTCCCTTCTGTGAGTGGAAGTGGTTTCTTATCTTTACGGTGATGGGAGTAATGTAATTGGTGGCGCGCGTAAACAATTGCAATATTCACCTCAAGTTAACCCTACAGTTATTCGTAATCTGTTTATAATGATTTTTTTTTCCTACGTGGCAACCATGGTATATACAAAACAGTGGATAGTAATTTTTGTTTTGAGTTAAAAGCTTGGAGGATGATAAACATTTGGCTGTCTTATTTACTCTTATATGTACTCTGAATGTTTGGCATTCATTTTTACTATACTTATATAAATTGTGCACTTGTTCATTCGATATTTTTATATTACCTGTATGACGAAGTGCAAACTTTATGAACGATTTACAGTGAGCTGCATATATGTTGTACTCAAGATGAGGCAATGATTCTCAGCTGATATCATCTGTGAGGTGAAGGGATAAAGATAATTTCTCAACTGGAATTATCTTTATGGTGAAGAGGACGAAGTCACTTTGGCTGCCCAATTAATTTTTTTTTTTTTTTTTTTACTTTCATTCTGAAGTGGTGAAGGATTCGCCTTGTAAAAGGTGGCAGGCTAATTGTAATTCAGAAACACAGAGGAAAGGAAAATTCCAAACATGTGCAAAACGAGGCCGGGGGAATGGTAGCGACATGCAGAAAGGAACATCTCCTGACTTTGTCACAAAATAACGTGTAGCATAAGCAGAGAATGTGTGGAGTGTAGCACACGTTAAGATAATCATTTAAATACTGATTTTTACTTCAAGACTTTTACAGACTGAAGTATACCGTATGATTATGAGTTTAGTTTGTTTAATTACTGTAATTATTGCCTGATTATTATTGAATTTATAACACGTTATTATGCAAAAATGAGCTTAGTACATGACCATAAGTCAGTGTCTATGTGCTTGTCGTTGCAATACACTCAAATTAATTTTCGCTGAAACAGTTTCAAACTGAGACCAGTGTTCTTTTCTTCATATCTAGCTCGATCCCACGGAAAAGTATATTTGATTAAAACGGGTTAGTCACATTAAGTGAAGGCTGATTTCGTTGTCTTTTGAATGTTAGCGTCAAGAATGATTTTTTAGGCTGTTAGAATTGTTGGGAAGCCGTTGAATGCGTCTGTTTCTTTATGGGTATTGTATCTTGTGGTGTTCGAATATCTTTTTCCACATTTTTCGTTTTAAAAGTCTGTTTCCAGTTCCAGTTTCTATACTTAACCTGCAACACCTTAGAATGCGATTAAAACGATCGTTTAGATATCGACTTCGCTTGCATCACTTCGTTCTTCGTGAAAATGAACGGTTAATTATAATTCATTTATGAATATTTGATTAAGAAGAAAATAAAATGTCAATTGAATTATGATCTGTAGTAAGAATTCTCCATACAACGAACCCTGTTGTATAGAAAGTGAAAAAAAGAGATGAAATTTCGCGAAGAAAGTACAATTGGAGCATTCGCCGTAACGGCGATTCTCCAATGACCCCAATCTTTAATGTGGAACAGCCCTATTGGAGGGCTTAACAAGATACCCTCATGATTCGTTAACTAAGATAGGGAGGGGAGGCGAGAGGGTGGGTGTGGGGAGTGGAGGCTTGGTGGAGAGGGGGGGGTTATGGTTGTAGAGGTGGGGGAGGGGCGTTGGAGAAGTGGAAGGGGGTAAATTGGGAAAAAAGAGATTCACATTCAGCCGCCACCTCAGATTCGTTTGGTTCTCAAAGCGACTCTGAAACCTGAAAAGTCGAAAAAGAAAATTATAAAAGGATAATAAAGCCTAGTAATTCGCAGAAGTAAGAGGTAATTTCGACTTTACGGCCGAACATCAGTGAAAGAAAAGTGAAGGTGTACCAAAAGGGAAAATAGTCATGGCAGTCTCAGCATTACTGTACGTATACATAATGAGCACGAAAGCAACTAATAATATATATATATATATATATATATATATATATATATATATATATATATATATATATATATATATATATATATATATATATATATATATATAATATATAATACATATATTTATTTATATATACAGTATATTATATATATATATATATATATATATATTTATTTATTTATTTATTTATTTCCCTATTGTGGTTAGACTCCGGAGGGATGTGGTCACTAACCACATTCCCTTCCCTGGGTTTCACTACAATGAACCAAATTCACTGCTGAGGTCAACAACAGCTGAGTGGATTTTTCAGGATATTGTTCTAGTTTATTCCTGGCCCTCTCCCCCCCCCTCCCTCTCCAGCTCTAGGGTGTAAATTTAACTGGTGGGGTGAGATTCATAACCACAGGACCACAGGAATCATACATTCACACATACGTAAACACACACAGTACTACAACTGCTAAATAGTGGATGACCTCACTGAGCAGTAAAACTTCCAGCTTAATTCAGCTGAATCTAAACAGAATTCGCATCAGCGGCCTAGTGGTAATAAGCGGTACTACTATAAGGTCACTGCTGCCTCAGGAAATGCCAATAACCTGATAGTTTAATGCACCATCCTAAGCCACAGGAGTCTCTGGTAGAGGGTTGTGATCCACTTTGGGATAAATTGCCACATGAATAATGGTGAATTATCTGGTAAGTCCAACGGCATCTTTGGCATCTTGGGGTGTTTGGAAAAGAAAATAATAAGGTCTGTTTGGTGCGGTCACCAAATTGACGTCACATGGGCTTTGCAACATCATACTTTGTATTGATACTGCAAAAAGTCAGAGACAGATGTATGTATATAAATACACATATACATATATATATATATGTATGTATGTGTTCGTGTGTGTGTATGTATGTGGTATTCAGCAAATGATCGATGTATAATAGATAATTAAAAGATAAACAATAAGAAAGACTCTGCCAATTCACCCAACATTTTGATTTTCACTTACGAGTACTGCCCTTTTCTCAATATATCAAAGATCACATACTGGAAATACAAAATAGCCGAGGTTTCCATTAAACCAGAAATAGTTATTCAGCTATCTATAGTCCCTGTCGTGTCTGGATCTCATACCTGCTCTAGCCTTGACCATACATCATTCATCTCATTAGGAGTATGTCAGTATGTGTATGTATGTATAAGCATAATTCATGCCTGTATACACGCATGCGTTTATACAAACCTTCGTGAATGAGGATATTTACAATTAATTTTATTCATACCTGCAAAAATTAATTAATGATTGTTTGTGATTTTGTGCACTTGCATGTGCACAAGAGTACGTAATCGAAAATCTTTTTTTATGTGACCAAAAATTGGGTGTTTGTAATAAATCTGTGGAAACAAATTGAGAATTAGAAGCAAACGGAAGATCAATATATATTATTACACGTAGATACAAAATTGTCGAAGAGTAGGGTGAAAGTAAAAAACGCAGTGTGAGTAGGTGTGAAATGTGAGTGGAGTTGGTAAAGTGAGAGAAAAGAGAAAGAAAGGAAAGAAGGGGTATAGGAGAGGATAGCTAAAGGAAAGGAGGGGTTGGGAGGAGTAGGGGGCGAAGGAATGGGTGGATATAAAGAGGAAACCCTAAGAAGGGAGCAAAAATTAGTTGGATTACCATAACGTTCTTGTTCTGAAGCCAGCAAGCGAGCAGTTCTACCATAAAACTCTATCTTTCCCCGCGGACCTAAACAATCTGTAAAGCCGCCCAGGGCAGCCATAACGCGCAAACTTGGCCCTTGATACTGGCCAGGGGGGAGAAATATTTAGGGAGGAAGAAGTGGCGAGAAGGAAGGGGTCCTAAGTGGGAAGTACGAAAGGGATGAGGAGGGAGTGGAAGGATGGAGAGGCACACCAGATAAACGAGTGAAAACATCACACCAAGAAATGGCAAGTCAAATGAGAGGTGGAAATGAAATGAAGCAAAAGAGAAGAGAAGAGGAGGTTAAAAAAGAAAAAAAAAGTGGTTGAAAAGAGAACCTGACCGCTAGAATATGAGGAGAATAAATAAAATCTTTTTTTGTAAATTATAATGAAAGGATTGTTATGTGTCTCTGAAAGATATTTTCAATATAAACACTAAAATTAGTAAGATAAGAAGTTGCAGCCATTACTTCAATAAAAACAAACATTCCACTGATAAAATATTATTCGTGACTCGGCAAACATCCTTGGAGAAATTCTACCATTAACAGATAAGGTTAGGAAGCTATTAAAGGTGGCATCAAGACTTGGTGATAATCCCAAAGGGAAGACGCTCTTGCCTTTTTATTGTAATAATTATAAGGCAGACCAACATTCAGAACTGTCAGAGTCACTGTATTTAGTGAAAATAAGAAAGTGAAGTTAATATCTACACTATGAGAAAAGCTAACTACATTTCTTGTAAACAAAGGCTGGCTGAACGGCCAACCGAGTGCCCCGATCTCACGAGTCTTGAGATGGATAAAAGCAGAAAGTAGGTCAAAGAAGAGCATGGTTGAACTGCTCAAAGAAGGAGCATTGTAGAACTGTGGAGGAGCAGGAGAAAGGAGAGAGTGCCGCAGCTAAGGGTCAAAGTGAAAGGAACTCATGATTTGTGATTTTTACCAAATAGTTTTGGATAGTATTAGCCAGAATCATTCCAGAATTTGTTGTAGAATTTTATCATGAACATCGTCAGATGAAGTTGATTTTCAATAAGAAATATTGCCGTATCTGAAATGATAAATTTCATTTTTGAAGATTATGTGATACTGCTTTCTTTTATGCCGATTCGCGGAGTAGTCTATTTATTCAGGTATAATCATTTATTACCAAGGTACAATAGTAAAGATTATATTATCTGTACAATTTTACTTTAAGCATTTGAGTTGTATGACCACGTCGACTAAGCATTAAATTAGGAGTTTAATTTTTAACCATCCCCATTATTCGCGTAATGTCTGTGCATATGTGTTGACGCGGATATGTGTCAATTCCAGTCTGTTTCGTTATATAGCAAACGGTTAGATACCTACGCCTGCTTAAAGGCCTAGATGAGCATCAAAAACCTCCAGACCTGCAAATTCAAATTTGTGAAAGATACAACGATTCAAGGAAGTTTGCTGATCTACCATTCCTCTGAGATCTTAGATTACTGAACCACCCTTTGCCCATTTTTTTTTTTTTTTTTTTATAACCTCAGACGGATAGATTTGGGGTCAGTAACATAGTAGAGAGAGAAAGAGTATAAGGGAGGGAAAAGAACTGTACTAAATGTCACTATGGGTCAGACCTATTTGCTCCAGGACACGGAAATCCAAGCCTTATCTCTTATCTCGTTAATGGATATTACGTTTGCTTGCGAAGCTGTTGTCAGGGGTGCCAAATGTTTGCCGTTCACAAATATGGATTGTTAGATATCGATGTCTGGAATAATACTTATGTAACCTGAAGAACAACGTCGATCATGATGTTTGTTGTTGACATCATTTGATGTGCGCTTCTGTTACTTAAAAGTCTTCTTTAGCTCGTAATTTGTCTTTTTTTATAAAGTTTTTGTAGTCCCTGGTATTATTGTTTTCACTTATAATTTTTTTTTTTGTCCTGATCGACACCTTTCCAGTAATAAGGGATTATTCGCAAGCCTCTCTCTCTCTCTCTCTCTCTCTCTCTCTCTCTCTCTCTCTCTCTCTCTCTCTCTCTCTCTCTCTCTCTCTCTCTCCCCTTGGTAAAATATATAACTGTATGCAGAAAATGACTGACAGACAGTAATGCTTTGTTTATTGTGGTAACTACCAAAGATAAAGAAGCATGTGCTAGCAAAAGAGTGAAATTAATGTAATAAGTCAGTCTCCGCTGCCACGACCATTTTGGAAACGGGTTGAATGCAAACCGACAATGAGCTCCTGTTCCCTCCTTCAGTCCGTACACTACGGAATTCATTACCATCGTCTGTATTCCTTAATGTTGATATCGGGCGTCAAAAAACCACTGTCAGTGAACGGATGCATATAATGAGACCAACACAGATCGACAAACACTGGAGATATTATTTGTCAGTCTTCCGTCGAAGTTGCTGGCAAATTGACTCCCTCCAAACCCTCTTTCCCTCTATCCGAAATCGCTGTATAGGCCGAGAAGAAAGCTCATCATTTTACCAGCATCCCTGTTTGGTTCGTTTTATTCCCAACTTTTTTTTTATTCTTTAGTTGAATAAAAGAGAGAGAGAGAGAAAATCTGAAGAGAAGCGCTGTGCAAAAAGACAAGGGCCTCCTCCGCCCATCGAGAGGAAAATATCGTCTAAACACAGAGTCCTTATGTCTCCTTAAAGCGTGTTAATAAACATTCAAACTATTTGAATAGAAATGGTCCGGAAAGAGAGTCAAGCCGGTAAAGGAGCATTTGAGAGGCAAAGGAAGGGATGTCGGGAATAAGGGCAAAATAGGATATGGTGAACTCGGGGTGTTGAAAGGGCATCCTTGGGATATCCCTTTTTTCATGCGAGGATGGACTCGGAGATAGAGAAAGTGAGTCCGCTTTCATGCGAGATTGATTTAATGTAAAAGATGGAAGGGAGATTCCCGTTTTCATGAGAGAGAGAGAGATAGAGATTAATGTAAGAGAAAGAAGGGTTCAAGTTTTCTTGAGAGAGAGAGAGAAGAGGGGGGGGGAGGTTTCTGTGCAAAAGAGGCAAATAGAAAGATTTTTATGAGTTATTTTCAACATGCTGCAAAAACTTCAAGAGAGAGAGAGAAAGTGGGGGAGAGTACTGTGCGTAAGAGGTAAACAGAGAGAGAGAGAGAGAGAGAGAGAGAGAGAGAGAGAGCCATCCTTCAGTAAAAGTTGATTTAAAGAGAGAGAAAAAACTTCTGTTCTTGCGAGAAATTTAGCGAGAGAGAGAGAGAGCGAGAGCGAAATTTAGAGAGAGAGAGAGAGAGAGAGAGAGAGGGGGAGAGGGAGACTAGGTAGAAAATGGCATTGTTTAGGGAAGTTTGAGGCTCGGTTCTTAATGACAGGGAATTCTAATTATTCTTTTAAAAAGTGGCCCCCGGAGACACACTGAAGAGGTTGTGCGGGGTTTGGGGGGGAGGGGGGGGACAGGGCGGGGGGCATTGTTTCGCGTTTGTCCCGCTGTTATGCGATGTGTATGTTGGGTTCGGTGTAACATTCACCGAATGTTCGCGTTTGTTACTGAAGCGGTATGTTCTCTCCCACCTTTTTTTTTCTTTTACATTTTATTCTGTTCTTATTCGTTTTGTTTCTTTTGCCCTTTCCACAGATTTAAGGCATTTTTCTGCTGCAGTGATACCAACCACTTTTTTTTCTTATTTATACCGAATTATTTAATTATTGTCTTTATTTTCCTTTCGCTGTTTTTGGTTTTTCAGACTTGTATAAGTCTGTTTTGTCCATGAACTAACCACACTTGTATTTTTGAAGTGTTTTTTTTATTTCTTCATTGATTCATGTTAAAGCAGTTTCATTAATAACTTTGTGATAAGTATTCGTTTACCATCCAATTTTATCTCAAGTATTTATCGGATATAAATCCGATAAATATTCCATCCATTGAACCTTCTCTTGTGATATCAGAATTCACCAACTACGCTTATTACTATTTTGTGTCACGGCGGGGTGAGGCCCATTTTAATGGGGAGGGTTAAGGGCGGGCCACAGTAGAATTATTTGAGAGGAGGGGGTTCATTTTCAGAGCAAGAGAATCGGGGTTCACTTGTATGGCGATAAAGAGTAATGTCTCATTCAAATCTTATATCCTCTGCCTGCTTTTGTTGTCGGTTTCAAGATTTTCGTATGACGCGGCCAAGTCAATAGAAGAGCCGGTCTCGGTATCGCTATCGCCGTTGCTGACGCTGCTCCTTCGTCTTCTACTCCCACTCCTGCTGCAGCAGCAGCAGCAGCGGCAGCCTTTGAAAGATCGACCCGGGCTATTTGGGGGTTCCTATTTTTCTCCTACGGGAGGCTCCGGCCAAATGTTTACGAGTCTCGTGTGGGTTAGATTGCTAAGGGCGATTGGGGCTGAGGTTTTGTATCTAAGAGTTGTTTATGGTAGTCTCTCTCTCTCTCTCTCTCTCTCTCTCTCTCTCTCTCTCTCTCTCTCTCTCTCTCTCTCTCTCTCTCATCATTTTTATTGTAATAGCTAGTTGTAATCAGTTCATTCTTGCATTATGGCTTAGAGTAACCGTGATGCATTTAATGTGCTTCCTTTAATTCTCACTCAAAGTTACTGTATTATCTTACTTTCCTGGTCTAAATGATGTATTAGTTCTCTCTCTCTCTCTCTCTCTCTCTCTCTCTCTCTCTCTCTCTCTCTCTCTCTCTCTCTCTCTCTCTCTCCTTGATCTCTATTATGGAAGGAGATAAAAATGCGGGGAATGCATCAGCACCTGAACAATAGAATAACGCCGGAGCGTCTTATTTATGTATACGGGATGGATGGCGATGAACTAATTGAAGAAACACCACTTGCATTTTAGAAACACTACTGGCATTAGCAGGGATGAGCTTATTGAAGCGTTTCGACGCTGGGGTGTTAAGAATAAACGGAATCGCAGATGAAGAGATTAAATGAGAGAGGCCCTCGGTGTGAGCAGAGGGAAAGGTGCCTTTTTCGTGAGATTTATGCATCTGGAGGTATTCGAGATGAAAGCCTCTGTTTTTGTTCTAAATTATTTGATGCTCTGACAGGGGTACTCGTAATGGATTTGTGGATTTGCGTTGCGTGCCAACCAGAGAAAGCAAACACATACTAAATATATATATATGTGTATATGTATATGTATATATATATATATATATATATATATATATATATATATATTTATATTTATATATATACACATATATGTGTTTGTGTATGTATACTTTCCCTTATTTTAGTTCTCAGTAAGTCTCTAGTTATGAGGTTGCTAGTCATTTGTTAGTTTCTTTATCCCAGCTGATTTTCGTGCGTAATCACTGCTGGGTCGACTGGTAGGCGACCAGGTAGAATCGAGCCATGGACCTTGTGAATGTGAACCCAGTTTTCCTTCACAGAGTTGCTGCACCCATTATGCGTATATGTATATATATACACACATACATACATACATACATACATGCATACATACTTATCTTTCTTGAGGTCCAGGTGTGTCACTTTCAACATTGTCAGTTCCCAGACTTTTTCCTAACGTCCGACTTTATTTTGTATCGGAACCAGTGATAGTGTTAATCATGGTTATTATTATTATTATTATTATTATTATTATTATTATTATTATTATTATTATTATTATTATTATTATTATTATTACGGAATGAAACTAATATAAACCCCAAAATAACATGGTTGATTTCGAGGCTTGGTACCCCAGTTTTTTCAAGTGTTTGTTTCTTATTGCCTTTATATTTTCCTTTTATTATGTTTTCATTTTCATGAATTGTTCCTCCTTTCTGTCTCTTATTATTAGAAATTATTATAAGAAACTTTTCTAACTAATAAGAATTTTTTGTCCTTAGGACAAGACTGAAGAGGCGTTTACATTTCAGTGAAACAGAACATATTTCTTTTACACAAATATTTTTTCTTCTCATATTATGGTAAAATTAATGGTTTACTTTTTGGAATTAGATAGATATGTATTTTCTTCAGTTCAGTACATAGCTAACCTTTTCCCAATAGGAAACAGATTTAGATTTTATCAAAATTAACAACGTCAACAATTTAGCCCCAGTAAATTAAAATAAATTTTTCTCTTCATTTAATGTAAAATTTACGATTTCTCTTCAGATGAATACAGACGTTTTCTCTCCGGGGTGAAACATAATAAACGTTCTTTTAACGCTTTCATTAAAGACATTCATTGGTTTTTTATATATCGTAATGTATGTTATTGATGGGTTTTATGGATAGTAAGGACTTTGGAGATGTCCATTAATTCTTGGTAATTATACGAAGATTTTTATTCAACAGCTCTTTATTTCCTTTATTTTTTTCTTCTTCTTCTTCTCGCCTTTTCTCGCAGATGGCGAAATTAAGGGCCATTTCCATTAAGAATAACCCTTGTGTACTAACAGCCATAAAAAAAGAACCCTCTTGCGAACGGCTTTACTGCAAGTTTAGCTTGATGCGAAGAAGCTTAATAGTGACGGGGAGCTGTGGAATGGGGTGAACGGGGGTGGGGGAGGGGTCTTTGTTGTGGATGGGAAGGGGAGGGGTAGGGTTAGGAAGGAACGAAAGATCTGGAATGGGTGGTGGAAGGAACGGGAGGTGAATGTTTGTGATAATCGAAAGGGGAGGGGGGAGGAGATTGCGACTTTGGAAGGAGAGGAGAGGTTTTTGGGAAGGAGGAAGGTCGGGGGGAAAGGTAGGGGAAAGTAGTGATGGTAGTGGGAGAGGGTGGGCAAAGGTGAAACAAGAAGGAAGGGTAGGGGTATCTATTTATGTAGTGTTTTAGGGGAGGGTGGAGTGGAAAGAAATGAGAGAGTTGGGGGAGGGTGGAGATACAAGGTTTGGAGTTGTTGGGGAGAAGGGGGAGGGAATTGGGAAGAGAGAGAGAGAGTGAGAGAAAGAGGAAGAGCGAGTGAGTGAGCGAGCGAGCGATCGAGAGGGGTAGGGAGAGGGTGATGTCGGAAACTTTAAACAGTGTCAGTCTAAAACTCTTCTTCCTTTTAACGTCTGAAAGAGCGAAATTCATATGTAAATTTCTAATGATTACGTCTTAATGATCAACGGCGATAAGAAATAAAAAACGCCCCAGAATGTGATCGTGGCACTTTCGCTTAAAAACAAGAAATTAGGTTGTGATAGTTCAAAGAAATGGGGGAATTGGACGAGCTCTTCATTTTAATTTTCTTAATTTGGCCCAACTTTAATCACAATTGTTCGAAAGAAGGCCAGCTGTGATAGGTAGACTTGATTTTTGACGGTGCCTGTCTCCGTCGAAAATGTGTGTTGGGGGTGGGTTGGGGGAGGAGGCGAACGTACGATAGATGCCTTTGGGGGCGAAGAAACAAAGAAGGAGGAAGAGGGATCACAATAAGGGAAATGTGCATGGATGGCTAATGTAGCCATTAAATTACAAACATAGATTTAAGTATCTTTGAAAATCCTGCTTGTGCTCGTATTGTTATTTTCCACCTGGTAATACCGATTAGTCGTCTCTTTCATCGTTGTGCTGTTGAAATAGATGTGATAGCAGTGTTTCCTTCCAGCTCTTCTAGGATCGGACAGTATTCTTTACAAATACTTTCGGATTAGATTTCCACTGAAATCTTTCTAAAATCTTAATAGGAAGTGAACTGAAAATATTTCTTTCCCACGCCTAGCTGCTCACTCATGACTGGGAGAGAAACGCGGCCATCACCTTGACCACTGCATAACGGTGGTAGCTTAGTGTAGTTTGTCAGGTGCTCATTGGTTAGTCTGGAGTCTTACAGAGGAAAAATATTAAGAGTTTCTGCCAGACCAGTGTTAGGACGACCATCAAGAACTTATGCTGAAGTTATGCTAAATCTTCAGGGAAAATTACAGGGGAAACTATTAAGAATTTATGGCAGATCAGTGTGAGCGGTATACTGGTAACAAGATCTTGATGGTCAAGCTTAGAAACCAATTCAGATTTGTATGTCGCGGTCAGAGTCAGGTACCAATATTTATGCTCTCTTTGATTTGGCATCCATGCAATGGCTTTCAGCAGTATGTGTATTAAGATAAGTTTATGTTTTTGTAGTATATTGTTCTCTACATGAATTTATGTATTGAGTGCCATTTAAAATAGCTATTCGGTTGTTTTTGTAAGGTTGGAGGCCGTATAGAAAAGGGACTCTCTTATACTAACTTCTTGTATTTTTATTATGGAGGCGACTGATATTAAGCTTCATGAACGCAATCTGAAAATAGACTGGCATAACTTGTATTATGTAAATCTATCACAAAATTATATTACTCGTAGAGAAATATAATTACACACCCTCATCTTGTGCTATCTAGACTTGTTCTTTGTAACGGTGAATGTGCGTAATCGGCAGCTGTCGTGAAAACCTCAAAACTCAAGTAAAAATTATTTCACATATTTCTTTCGTTTTAAATTAAGGGTGTATGCCTTTGATGAAGTACTGGACGGACTTAAGACTTTTTTTCAAGACGTGAAGTCCAAAACCATACGCTTTCCTAAGACCACGCGGAGAGCAGAGTACACGGGTCGGTCTAATTCCTGCAAGGAGCCAAGTTTCTTACTATTTTTAATTCATGCAGGTTAAGAAAGCCACCCATACAGGTAACGGAAACTGTATGTCGACTGCATTTGCTTACTGTGCATACATAGCCAGTACACTACTATCCCATAAATAGTAGATGCCAGAGAGTACTTGGATTTTAAAAGGTATCTTTACAGTCACATATATAGCATAATATTCTAATTGCTTATATATGGCCCTATACTCACTGCTTAAGATACTCACACATGAATACACACACACATATATATACATATATATGTATATATGTGTTTGTGTGTGTATTATGTGTCGGCGTTTTTCTTGTATCTGTGTCAAGGAGATCACTTGCTGTTTGAAATAGATTTTATTTCATGAAAAGGTCACAGTTCACCTTACAAAAGCTGCTTGTGAATCACGGCTGTTTTCATTTTTACGTCCGGAAAAAATAACGTAAGTCCCAGTGCAGTTCCTTGAGGGAGCTCACATTACATTCTCTCATTGTTCTGTGTAAAAGGAAACCTGTTTTGTCGCTGAACATAAATTATGAATGGGATGTTTGTACAGTGGGTGTTTGTGTTTCGTGATGTCTGTCACATGTTAGTTTACTCGCTACCATTTTCGAAGCGTTGATTTTATTTTTATTAGGTTGAATGTTAAAATAACGATGTGGCCCATTTGTATAATTGTTGGAAACTGCATTGTATATGGCATGTTTGCAAAAATTTGCATCGGGTTTATTTACAAGTATTTACGGAAATCGTACTTTGGCATGTTTTGTGCCTTTTTTTTTTTGGAAAATTGCAGTGGTACCGCTTTGTAAATTTTGTGAAAGCTAATTAAAACATATTTGTGCAGGACATTATTACACTGACTTTGCTACATAGGCACGAAGATTTCAACAAAACTGATAATGAAAGAATTCAGAATTAAAACTACTAAGTTGTGACACTGAAGTTTATATAGATTTCAGATGTTTATATAGATTCCAAATCGATTAAAAGATTATTTCCGGACATTATCTTGTGCAAAGATGAAGAACTTTTATGGCATGAGAATGAAGTGTAAATTCTTGTGCAGTTGTCTCAAGAGGTTTCCTCGAACAGATTTTGGCGTTTCTTTGCCCTAAAGGCAACTTATCCAATATAACTTCCATCAGCTCTAAGAGAGAGAGAAAAAAAGAGCAAATGCAATTTCGCTCCGCTGGCTGTAATTTGACGCAAAAGTGTACGACAATTCGACCGTTCTCGACTTCAAGAATCCCGAAGGCATCTCCCTGAATTTATAAACATTTTTCTCTCTTCTCTTGAGCTAGAACCCAAATCCTGCCTGACTGCTGCTGCTCCTTCAATCTCAAACTCTCGGAGCTTTTATCAAGCTCTATCTATCTTTCATACTTTCTTCCCCTTCCCCCTCCCCTCTCCCTCTCCTCGTCCTTCTCCCCCTCCCCCTCCCCCTCCCGGGAATCCTCAACCATCAGTGTGCGAGTAGAGAGCTCGACGCGGCCTCTTATACGGAATGGTCTGATTAGGGCGTAATTAGCAGAAATTAGTGAGTAAAGTGCGGCAGCTGAGTCGTGGAGATAGTTAAGTTACAAGTGCTCGGCCCAACCAACACTTTTATCACTGGTTAGCGACAGACGCTGCCCTGGGGAGGAAAAGAAACGAGGGAGGGATAAAAAAAAAAGGGTGGGGGGGGGGAGAAGGGGCACGGAAAGGAAGGATAACATGATGATGAGTAGGAGGAAGGAAGGAAGGAAGGAGAGGACGAGAAAGAGGAATAGAATTAGAGCTAAAGAAAATGGGGATTCGAAAAATTTCTTTTGAAAGCCAACAGGAATCAATTTAAAAGCTAATGTATTAGGGAAAGGGTAGGGGGAGGGGGGCCAGTAGGCAGGGGGTGGACTAGCATTTGGGGGAAGGTACTGATGATGATAAATTTGAGGACGATTTTAATCGGGAAAACAAGTTATTTTGTGGTGCAGATTTGATTCACGATAGTTCTTGCATGAGGCAGAGTGGGGTTTTATGTAAACTTATCTAAATATGAACTAAAGATTTTGGTTTAGACTTGGTGAGCCTAAATTCGGATTAGGAAATAACAATCCCAATTGTTGTATAAGGTAGAAATGGTCTCACTGTTTTCATGCAGTTAGAAAAATCTGTAGTTTAGAAAAATCTGTAGTTTAGAAAAATCCGTAGTTTAGAAAAATCTGTAGTTTGAGCAAATTTTCATGTAAAGCCTGCAGAGAGAAATATAATTTATGTAAATTAGTATAATGTGAAATAACTATTTCACTTTATTACCATTGTAGAACTAAGATAAACTTTTTTTTAATTATACGCACCTATTGACATTCTGTCTTGAAGTTAGAAAAAATAAAGTAGATTTGAATGTTTCTTGAGAATTTCTGAATTTTCCTCCTTCGATGAACTTTTTTGCAAAATAAATAAGTTCATATATGCTAAGGTTAATAAATATTATATAATTACCTCAGCATAAATATCCTCACAGGATTTCTTAAGGATTTCGATTAATGCAACTTTCATTCGATTTTTTTTTGATCGCATGTGATTTAATACTGTGGTTCTTAGGAGTGTCTGTAATGACATTCCATGTGTAGTCAGGCATTGCATGGGGGGTATTGTTTCTTCACTGGATCAAGAAATCCATTGCTTGACTTTCTAAAAAGAACTCAGCCACCCGCAAACGCTTGTCACTGTCATCTATATATATATATATATATATATATATATATATATATATATATATATATATATATATATATATATTTATATACTGTATATATATAGTATATATATATGTATGTATATATATATATATATATATATATATATATATATATATATATATATAATATATATAATTTGTCAATTTTATATTATTTGTATATATGATTTTGTCGACGCAACGTGTTAAATTATTTATAAAGCAGCCATCGAGTTGAAGTTTTGTGAAAAATTCCTATTAGAATTTTGTTGTTGATTCCCAACCATATGTCAGGTGTAGATGACAGTTGGTGTTGCTATCCCAAGTCCGTAAACAAATCAGTCAGTAATCAATCAACGCCGGTGAAATGTGGATTGCAGCGAAACAGATTCATTCGATAAATAAATCGAGTAATTGTTTACGGATTTAAATAACTGATGCAGTGTGTTGTAATGTAAAAGTATCGAGGGTAGGGTAGTGAATTAGTTACACTTAACGAAAAGGAATGACTCCAATAAATGGAGATAAAAAACTGACTCAAGGACAAAAGTGAAGCGGTTTTTACAAGGTTAAGCAGAACCGATTAGTTGAAATGAATGAAGAACAATTGCTGTTAACGTATCAAAACAGTACGGCACTGATAATGTTAAATGGTCAGATTGATAAAATAAAAAAAATACGTAAGTTATTCATTCAATTCGGAAATAAATGAAGAAATAAGTTAAAGATGAAATGAATGCAAAGAACCCATCCTCTTCACCCAACTTAAAGATATGTTGAGTCATGAGTGGTAATGTTGGTTTTCCTTAAAAAAAAAAAAAAAAAGAGGTAGAAAAAAAGTCGCGGTTGGACTGCGTTAAATGACTTAAACTCCGAGTTCGTGACATGAAATTTGTGTCATGGGTCCATTGACACTAGAATGTCATGTCATGGGAATGTCACGGCTTGCATAATATACAATTACTCGATTTATTTACTCTAGGGTTCACTTATTTCACTTTTTTCTTTTCCTCTTTTGTTTCGTTTTGCTGTTGTTTTTTTTTTTCAAACGAGGGGAATGATGCAAAGGCCTCCGTTTCTGTATCTTTAATGGTGTGTGTCGCCTTGACTCTTAATTAGCAGCGTGGGGAGTTGCTTGCATGCACATCTATTTCACATGTGCAGAAATGTGATATATATATATATATATATATATATATATATATATATATATATATATAATATATATATATATATATATATACTATATATATATATATATATATATATATATATATATATATACACATAGTATATAAATAAAATCGTGTCTTGTCTCAATGTTCATAAATTGATAGCGCGCTTACGAACAGGCATACTCCGAAGCAAGATGTTTAGTTGATATGAAGTTGCTAATCCTCTACCACTGTGCCCGGTGTATTATATGCCAAGGGCATCACTCGAAAACTTAATGATCTTGCCGACCATTGACTAGCTGAGTTGCTGTACGAGACTACTTAGATTTTATGTAATTACTTGGAGCCGTAGATGACAGAGGTTAGGCCCAGGCAAATCTGAACGTGGAGTTCACTTCCCGTAGACTATCGTATTGTTGCACACAAGAAAGTCTTAAATGTTTGTATATTACTGTACATTATATATATATATATATATATATATATATATATATATATATATATATATATATATATGTGTGTGTGTGTGTGTGTGTGTGTGTATGTGTGTGTGTGTGTGTGTGTGTGTGTGTGTACACGTAGTTTGAGTGTGGAATCTTGGACTATAGTTTTTCAGATACTGTGATGAAAGTTTGTTCAGTTTTAAAGACGACATCAAATGCAATTTTGGTAACTGGAATTATTTGAATTGGCAATAGAAAAAAATCTTGCCTTTATAAAATTTAAACACTAGTCATCCTTTCATATAACGATATTTATAATACATGTAGTTGTTATCATGCCTTTCGTGAGGTGTACCAAAATACACTCTCTCTCTCTCTCTCTCTCTCTCTCTCTCTCTCTCTCTCTCTCTCTCTCTCTCTCTCTCTCTGTAACTTTTTTGTTGGTACTTTAGTAATCGTAGTTCGTCGCTTAAATTGAAACAGTGTAATTCATGTAACTCCTTTGTTTAAGGAAAAAACAATTCGGGTGTAAAGCATAATTTCGAAGCCATTTTAATATGTGAACTTTCTTTATTAGGATCTTTTACTCTTAGTCCAACAAGGCTAAGAAAACTTACAAAAGGCAAAATTACAAAGGCTACAAGGCTTGAAAAGAACTGATATTGAAATGAATTTCAAAGAATATTAGCAGTTCTGGTCTCAGAGTCTTGTCGGTCTTCAATATTAAAGAAAGTATGACGTATGTTGGTGTTAATCGCTTTTGGGACTTTCATCTCGACTCTGAAAAACACAACGAAATACCAGGGAAGCCCCACTTTTATGTCGAGGACAATGCTGAAGTCCTGATCGCGGACAAATAAGTCCACCAGGGAAATAATAACAGTTGACTTTTCGACCTGCGTAACAATTTTTTATGTCTTTGATGCACTTGCAAAATATATATAGAAACGTTTTGTCCTGGTTTTTATACAGTATCTGGGTTAATGGAACTCCTCAAAGGAGGCAAATAGTGCATAATAGTCCTTCCGTTTATACCTTAATCTTTCACACACACGCCAGATCATTAATTTTTAGCCAGCAAATGAGGTTTCTTCTCTCACCACAGCTAAATCGGCGTGTGACGCTCGATCGCTGTTAGCATTTAATATGCTCGTAATTCACTCACTCATCAGATATATCTGTAGGTCGTTGATTCATGTAGTGGTACTGATCAGCTTTGTAAGCTGAAACATTTCTCTCTTTAAAAATTCGAGTCTCATGCACCATTATCACGTTTTATTTTTTTAATTGTTTTTCATCTTGAGTAAGCTGCACCCTCCCAGTTACATAACCACGTTCATTATTTCTTGAGTATCTACTCGTTTGACATAACTAACCTGATAAATTTAAGTGATTGGAAGAGAGTATTTTGTTTGTGTTTCGTAAAGATTAATAGCCGTTTCTAGGAAATGTTGTGGAAGTGCTGATGTTAAAGTAAAACAGTGATTGTGTTGGTGGTGATCAAGCAATGAAGAATGACGGTAGTGATGATAATATTGATCGTAACAGATATATAGGTATATGGTTGCAGTACACGTTCTTTTCACAGCAGGTCTTTTGATCGGCAAAGTTGAGCACGGTGGGTTTGGTGAGTGCTGCCACCAGTAAATACCAGGTGAAAAAATGTTCGTTGAATCAGTGTCCTTCTGACCGCTAGGTAAGATCACATGATTTTGTCTGTGGGGGGACATAAACATTGCCTGGCAACCTCATCCCAAAAATAAATGCTTATAGAGACTTGCTGCAGACCTTAGGGGATTAGTGTGTGTGTGAGAGAGAGAAAAAAATACAATTGTTGAAAACAATGTTGGTAATAATGAGTGACGATTAATGATGGACAAAAGAGTTGTTGACTGGTCAAGAAAAGATGGGGACCCCGGGGGTCCCTGGGATACCTTCTCCGTGGTTCTTGAGAACAATGTCTTATTGAGTCGTCCCTGCGTTTCGTGCAGGACCTAGAAGACTTCGGTGTTTGTTTGGCCGTGCGCGGTGTTTCCTTCGTTGGCCCCAGTTGTTGATTTAATAGTACTATAGCGTGCTTCTTTCTGAACGCTATCGGAAGAGTACCAGGTAGCCCCTTCCCTTCCCCTTCCCCTTACCCCCTCCTCTCTCTCTCTCTCTCTCTCTCTCTCTCTCTCTCTCTCTCTCTCTCTCTCTCTGTGTCACACACACTCGCACTCGCACAAACACAAGTGTTGAGTTCATTTGTCACCTTCATTAATTCCGTAGTAGTATCTTGACCAGTAAGGCGACACAAATACCTCATGCGCCAGCACTGATGTCATTTGTTTCTATATATTTTAGAATGCTTTTTTTTTTTTATTATTTTCTTGTTTATGTTTTTATCCATGTGGATCTGATCTACGAAAACATTGCGCATTGTTAGACTTCTTTTTATTTTTCTAAAGCTGATGCTGTTTACAATAACCCTGGCCTTTCAACATATTGTTTTGCGGTTTTTCTCAGTAACCGTCATTCTTGTAACACGGCGGCATTTTTTCCTTCGGCTGTTTCGTTGTTCGTGTTTGGGGACAGTTGAATGTTGTTGATTCGTCCTATTGCTTGCTGGAACCTCCGTCTCACATCTGAAGAAAGAAGACTGTGTATGCAATCGGGAAAAGGAGCAAGATTATATATAAATATATATATATATATATATATATATATATATATATATACACACACACACATACACACACACACATATACACTCACACAACTTACACACATTTTACTTTTAAAGGGGAGGCTTCATAAGGATTGCCTTTGGGATAAGGTTGCTATTCCCATACTTCGAAACGCCAAAGTTGACTAACAGTCAGGCACCCAATTTACTGCTTAGGTTAGGTCAACCGAAGAACGATCGTTTTTTAATGAGAATCAAACCTTGACCCTCTTGTTGGTGTGGCATCATGGCCGCCGGCAGACCAAGAGCTCTTAGTAACCGTCCGCATTATTAGTTCATAGGTATAGTTACTGAGTTCATTTACGAGTTAGTCCCCAGTTATCAAGTCGGTTCATTCAAACTAGGTTCATTCTGCTTTAACACTTCAGGAAAAAATGACAAAATTCCGTATAGGAAACCTAAGAAAAGGCGGATATGGATTCATCGTCTAGAGATAAAATGGTGGTGCAATTGAAGAAGTCATGTGACCTTTAAGTATAATTAATTTTATTTGGCAAATTAACCACTTTCGAGACATTTCTTGTTGCTTGTCACTTAATCCTCATTGTTCACATTAAAGGTCATTTTTTTTAGATTCTTTTGCATTGCTAACTGATTTTGTAATGACTGACTCATGAACCCAGTTTCCCATAAATAGCTCTCGTTTTGCATTATTTATTTTTTTATTTGTCGAGGTGACGTATACCCCCCGAAATATCCTTTGACGGACCAACCCCCCCCATTCCTTTCTTCCCAAGTGTTACCCTTCCTCAGAAACTTCACGAAAAGTAAATTGAAGAACGCAACAAAAAGCTGAACGTGGAAAGAGAAACGAAAGAAGACAAAAATCCTCGAAGAAAAGAAGTTTTTTCTTGGAGTGGTGGTGGTGGTGGCGGTGGTATCTGGCCTCTTTCTTTCTTCGCCCAAGAGCGTCAGTTAGCAGAAAGAAAAAGAAAATGGCCTCTTTCTATGCTAATTATTGGAGTGAATTCTTGTCTGCCTTTCGGAGATGTGCTTCTCGACGAGTCTTGTTAGGGATAATTTGCCCAAGAGGCTTTTGTTTTTATGCAAGGGAGTCTCTCTCTCTCTCTCTCTCTCTCTCTCTCTCTCTCTCTCTCTCTCTCTCTCTCTCTCTCTCTTTCTCTTTTTCTTTTATCCCCTTTCATATCCCCTGTTTCATATCCATCCCTTTCTCTGTTTATCCGACTATCCCATTGTTAATCTCGTTTCTCCTATTATTCTCTATCTCTCTTTCTGTCCTTTACTATCCACCGCTCACTTTCTCCTATCTATACATGTATGTGTGTGCGTGTGTGTGTGTGCTATTCTCCCCCCTATTCCTCTCCCCCTTCGACCCTCCCCACCACCACCACCATCCTCCGCCCCGTCTTCCCATTCAGCCGAAAGAGCCTTCGCCACGGCAAATTGATAAACACTATAAGTTGTAAATGGCATACAAATGGCCAATCGTGTGATTGTGAGGGTAAATAGCCGACGCTTATCTGTGTTAACTACGTAACAGCCTCTTGGTTTCTTTGGTTAAGAGAAGTAAATGCGCATTGGGTTCCCCCCTTTTTTTTATTTTTTTTAGGGGGTTGTGTCGGAAGAGGATGGTATAGTCATTGCTTTTCTTTTTTTTTTTTTTGCGCGTGCGTATGTTTGTATTAACGTGGGTGGGGAACAAAAGGCGGAGAATTGGCCAACGGAATGGAAGGACGACTATGGCTTAATTCATGCATCATGAAGAAAGTGGAAAACTGGCGTTTCATGGAAGTCGTGTCATGTATTTGTGCGTTTGCTTTTTGCAGTAATTCATTTTGATTTGATCACAGGTCAAGTGTAAGCACGCAGTGATTATTGGTAGGTGATATTATTGTCCTTCTCAGATTAAACTAGCGGCGATATTACTGCCAATTTTTATTTCAACCATCCGCGTAACCTCTGTGATAGGTTCACTTTCTGGATTGAGGTTGCTACATCCTTTCGTCAGTATGGGATCTAACGCAATACCTGATTATTTTTAGGAAACGGGCCAAAATCGTTTCTTCATTGCCTGGGATCGATTTCGATGAAGCGAATCTGTTAGCCACTGAAGCACGGGGACCTACTATAATTATTATTATGGTTATTATTGCTACTGTTGTTATTGCCCTTTTAACATTTTCAGTGTCCGCTTTCACCTGCACTATGGTGTGAAAATTTGGATTGAAGTGTAAAATTTAGGCCTAAGGATCAGCGCTGGGACCTCTGAGGTCATTCAGCACTAAAAGTAATATTGAAATAATTGTTAGGAGAGGGTGGAAAGTAAGATGGAAGTAAGAGAATTTGAATGGAGGTGTATAAAATGAATGAAAGGGGTTCCAGCTAGGGGCCGAAGGTACACTGCAAAAAACCTTAAGTAATGCCTACAGTGCACCGCGTGAAGTAAACTAACAGCGCTACCCTCCTAAGGGGGGCGGGGTTGTCTCGCTGTTTTGTGGTCCTGCTAATGGATATGGAATCCGAATTCATTCGTTTCGAATATCCTCACTTGCAATTTGCATTGCATGTAATTATCGGATCGTAAAGGATGAACTCTTAACATAGGTCAAGTAAGGTATTTGCGCATGTGATTAAATATCGGTAGCAGATATTCCTAACTTATTCCCACATAGTTTAGTGTGATTTAGTTAAAAATGCATTTTAATTGAATTTGTCAAGAAGAACCGATTGTCACTGTCTAAGTAGAATTTTGCATGTCTTTCGTAAAGTCTGATGTCCGTTGTCAGCGTCGTTCTGCGGCTTATGAGTGTTTTCATCTGCCTTATTTATATTTTGAAGGCCCTTATTTTTGCCTCATTTAGGTCATCAGGCAGACTTAAAACAGGTATTGTTTATAGTTTTAATAAATAACATGTTCTGTTACTTTAATTTTTGTTCCTAGGTGTACTTAGGACGCGGATAGAAATTCTGGTTTCTAGTGGTATCAGTCGAAAAATATTCTTTGTTATATTTTCACTGTGATGGGTGGTCAGTGAAACTATTATTAATGGAGTAACCCTACCACACAAGGAATAACTTCTCATTGTTAATTTGGCTGTATGGTTTAGTAACTCCGAATTCATTCTAGCGCGCTGCCTGCACGGAAAGATTTACGGATATCGTGTGGTGGTCGTCTGTGGAAGGGGGAGTTGAAAACAAGCTATTTTAAGTCTGCTTGTCGTATTTTGCTCCAAATATTTCATTACCTACTGTGCATAATTCCTGGTTTATACCCCAGCAGCGGAGAGAGAGAGAGAGAGAGAGAGAGAGAGAGAGAGAGAGAGAGAGAGAGAGAGAAATGTAGGCAAGATATCCTCTGCTTCCCCTTAACGATTCCCGGCCCCCCCCTGTTCGGAAGTGCTCTCGTTAACTTTAAAACAGTGTAGCATTGACCTATCATAGTTTCAGCAGGGCAGCCTGTGACAGAGCTCAAGTATTCCTGGGTAACCTTTTGGTTTCACGCAGCCTGCTCTGAACATTGTATACTGACCTATCCAGCCAGCCGGTGGTCCCACTGTTTCTCCGTCTCCACTTCATAATATAACAATGCTGCATCCAATCTGCTTCGTGTCTGTTGTTTTCGGAATGGGACACAGATTTATCTCCGATGATAGGTGAATTGTTAGTGCATGGCTTTGTTTTTTGCCTGTTTTGTTTCTTTTGGTCGAGTTGTGCTGTATACAAAATATACTGTGTGTGTGTATGTATATATATATATATATATATATATATATATATATATATATATATATATATATATATATATAGTGTGTGTATTGAATAGTGATGTACATACAGCGCCGACTATGTTAGGACGACACTTCTCAAATTAGAGAAGTGGTGGCCCATAGAGCATTATATATATATTATATACATATATATATATATACACTATATATATATTATATATATATATATATATATTATATATATATATATATATGTATGTATATATATGTGTGTATATATACATATATATATATTATATATATATATATATATATATATTATGTATGTGTGTATATATATTGCATAAATAGGATAGGTATTATGATTTAATATAGTTCATATTTGCTTACCTCGTATTCTTGATTGGTGACTATTACATTCTTTTTATTGATACTGTATCGAGTGACTGTAGTTCAATGCTATGCTTTGGTTTAGACTCGGCACCATACGTGATGACCCCCTCCTCATTGTAACCGTGTTATATTCTGAACAATTGTTACCGGAAGATTAGCTTGAGCGTTGTTAATACGCAACTGTTGTATTGTATTAACAAATGAGGTTTATTTTATTATAATGAAAATGTCAATGGCAGTGGGTTATGGATATTTAAACAGGGTTTATAGCGTGAATAAAGAACGAATACTGAAAATTTATTTATCTAAGTAGGATTTTGTTTTGAAAAATTATTTTGACAAGACTCGGATATCACGTTAATCAGTGAGTCTTATCAGATGTTTGAAAAGACATGCATTGAAATAAGGGGCAAAGGTACGCCCTTACCAAGACCTGGATTGCTGAACTTGAACAGCAGCAAAGTTTTAGCGTCGTCGATGGAAACTGTTGGGTTTTTAGAAACTCCTTTGGGTTTTTAGTTCACCTCATGCAATTAATGTTCTCCGTTTATATTGTCTTTCTTCCATCTTAATTTCCACCCTCTCCTAACAATTAATTCATAGTACAACTGCAAGGTTTTCCTCCTGTTACGCCTTTTCAAACTTTTTTGCTGTCAATTTCCGTTTCAGCGCTGAATGACCTCAATGGTCCCAGCGTTTGGCCTTTGGCCTAAATTCTACATTTTATGCTATTCTAGGCATTAATGTTGTTCGACATGTGGTATTCTTAAGTACGTTAACCAGACCGTCCAAGATTGGAAGATGCAAAATATACCAGAAGATGCATTAGCAGGTGTCTGGTAGACATCAGAGGTGCCTCACATTGAGGGACCTGGGGCAACCCGAACGAACTGCAAGACAAAATGTAAGACCATGAGTGTTTGCATGTGCCTGTAGGTTTTGCCATGGACATTTAGTGCGAAATCCCGAGATACTTCGCAAGGACAACTTAATACAAACTCTTGATATCGACTAGGCAGTTTACTTCGTACCTGAGAGCTTCGCACCTGTGGTGTAAAACTTCATAGGTTCATTTTTTGGGCATTTGTTATGTAATTCATAGTTTCTTGTTGGACTTGCCATCCGCTATCGCCCTTCCTTGGTATGGTGAAGGAACGAAAATGCCTAAGTAAGGTTAGCAAAGAAAGAAAAGCATCGGAATTGTAAGGGTATTAGAATTGTCGACGACTAACGTGCCTCTTCATGTACATTGCATTGTTAGATGGAACGACTTTTATTTGATTTTCTACTTCAGTATATGCGCTTTGATGTAGTTAACGGTAGAGTTTCTCGATGTTAAGTGTTTCGTTTTATCGTCACGAGATCTTCATGTCGTTATCTTTGCCTTCAGAAAATAAGGTGTTACTTTAAATTTTTTTTTTTTTTTTTTTTTTTTTAGTAGTAGTAGTAGTAGTAGTAGTAGTTCCTGCTACTTGGTTTTGGGAAGTCAGAAGTGACTATGTTTTTGTTTTGCCTGCACTGTCGTCGTAACGAAGGTACTGTTCGTGCAGTGCAAATGCCTGCTTTGACCCGCTGCTGCCTTACCTCATGCTATTCTTTTCCTTGGCATTTGGGCTACGATTATTGTATTTCGGAAGTAAGCGTGTAACTGTTTGTGTTGTTGTTGTTGTTGTTACATAGCTTATTGACCGCGATATATCACGGAATTCATAAAATAACACCTTCATTACAGTCATTGCATGATGGCGTTGCACGATCAACAAACCAACGAAAACATTAAAGCACGAATAGGAAAAACACCAACTCTTTCGGGTTGGGTCGGGTTTCTGGGTATGTGAAAACTCGGTCACGAGTAAATTATAGGTTTGACCGTCGAACGACGGGTAACCGTCTTGCTTCTATACAGTGGTAATTATGATTTTGTACACCTGTGGCTAATCGACTGATAATTCCAGAAGTTTTATTCAGTAGTATGTTGTTATGCGTAATGCGTAAAAGTACATACAGTACTTATGCTTCTGTGCTTGTCGTGAAAAAGTGTTGTCACTTAATGAGCCATGTCATGAGTGTAACCTAGATTGTATTTTCTGTGATGAACTTGACTCGGTTCAACAGGGTTATTTGTATGTTTACGAGTAAAGCTTTTGTTGTTTCAACTCACATTATTTATACGTTGAATCTTTGTTTGTTGCAGGAAAATTTTGCGAAATTACTTCACTTCTCATTTGTCCATCTGTCTTTAGTCTTAAAATACTCTCACGAGAACTTAGCGGTAGTTCCTCTGTATCCAGATTGTCTCATGTCAACCTGCTACATCTTCATCATTTCAACCTTAATCTTCAACTAATAGTATCTAAACCGTGCTTATCGAGTGCTCCTACTGCGTCACACAATGCAAGAATAACGAACCGATGGTCATCATTATCATTCTAGATCAACATTTCTGGAAATTTGAATATTTTTAGCGAACAGCGCTTAGTTATTTTTTTTTTTTACTGACTGCGCGGGATGGCATGAAGCCGTGTGAAGTTGTTGTTATTGTATTAAAGTTTGGTAATGGTGAATTTCATATATTGACTGCTAGTATTGTATTCAAATTTGTCGATATCTCGAATACTTCAAACACTCGTTTAGATCCCTGCTTTTAGATTATGTCTTGGTCT
>NC_089769.1:9607083-9622083 GCF_040412425.1 Macrobrachium rosenbergii | reverse complement strand
TCGTCCCCATTCTCACCCCCACTTCCTAGGGCTGAACGTGGACTTAAAGGGCATTGGGAGTGTCACATTCGTCTCAGCGAGCTTGAAAACTGTGGAATAGACGCTATCTGTCGTTTTCCGTTATTTTTACATGTCACCCCCTTCCCACCCCCACTTCCTGTCAGGGCTGAACTTGGACTAAAAGGGCATCAGGAGTGTCACTATTCATCTCAGCGAGCTTGAAAACTATGAATTATAAACTAATGTCTGTCGTTTTCGGTTATTTTTTACATGTCCCCCTTCCCACCCCTTCTCACCCCCACTTCCTATTGGGGCTAAACTTGGACTTAAAAACTTAAAGGGCATCGGGAGTGTCATATTCATCTCAGCGAGCTTGAAAACTATGGATTATAAGCTAATATCTGTCGTTTTCAGTTATTTTTACCTGGTACCCCCTTCCCCCCTTCCTATTGGGGCTAAACTTGGACTTAAAGGGCATCGGGAGTGTCACTATTCATCTCAGCGACCTCGAAAACTATGGATTAGACACTAATATCTGTCGTTTTCAGTTATTTTTACATGTCACCCCCTCCCCACACACCACCCCCCTTTGGTGCCAGTGATGTCTTACCCCCAGTCTGTTCTTTTCGAGATAGTAAGTCATATGTATACCAAGTTGGGTTGAAATTTCTCAGTGTGTTTCAGAGTGTATGCAGAACATACACACACATACATACATCCATTTATATATATACATATACATATATATATATATATATATACTGTATATATATATATATATATATATATATATATATATATATATATATATATATATATATATATGTATGTATGTATGTGTATATGTGTAGAGAGAGAGGTTAGTTTTCACGTTTATTAATTTGTGTAAAACTTTACACCACAATTTATGTATTCTTCAGATTGGCAGTGAACAGACATGTAAACATTGAGCTAGTGAAGCAAGTTTTACATTATAGTGTTTACCATAACGGAATAGTTTATTGTCTTAGCTTCTTTTCTTCGAATTATAATGTTTGTTATATATTGTGTAATTTATTCATGACGTGGATTTTTTCTGTTACATTATAAAATCTTATTTACACGAAGTTTTCATCGTCAGTAAATGTTGTGTCACCTGTAAAGAAATTATTCATAAGCATGTAAAGTTTTCCCTGTAAATCCGACATGTAATCATCTTGACGATCCCCTCGATAAAGATTGTAAGTCATCTAATAAGTTTTTATACGTAGATTAAGTAAACAGTGCTCTTGGTAGTTTTTATTGCTTTGCAAGTAAATTATTTACTTAAGTCCCCCCAACCACATATTTCCCAGAGAAATTGTAACTCCTCTTCCAAGTGAAGTAAATGATGCGCAGAAAACCTTAATACCAAGAAATGGTTGTAACTGCAAGCTTTTTATTAGCTCCCGAATCGGCTGTGAGGTCGTGAAAATTTTTTTTTAAAAATGCCTTTTCCTGAAACGAAGTCTGTGAACAAGAATATTATGAATGATTGTTTCGATAGCTTGAGTTTAAGGCAGGACCGTTTTCGTCACCTTGGTTTGGGTTTTGTATGTTTTCTACTTTTTGGTTCAGTCTCTAATCCATAACAGTATATTATACTGTCTTTCTAGAATTAGCTTCTTCCCACTCAAGAGAGGTTGAATGCATCATACTACCAGGAAAGATATTTCGAGGAGACTTGTTTCCGACTTGAGATCATTTGTGTGGGTTCAGTTTCTCGTAACGGGAGATAATTGCATGACCTAGGACTGCTCTTTATTTTAAAAATATGCACTTTGGGATTCCTTCTTTCCTCTTTCCTGTTGAAACATTCCAACCTTCCTTCTCAAATGTTATATATTTAAAGCAGTTTTGGAAGACATGCTACAGACAACATCGTAGGATCTCTTATTATTTGAACTGGTAACACGATTGTCAGTGATAACAAATTTAATTTTGTCTCAGGCTCTCCTGTCCTTTTCAACATGATATAGGTATAAGGGATTATTTTCATTCTGCTCCTTATCGGTCCTGGATACAAATTTTCCTAAATGTATATATTGTTAGTTTCAGGTTATTTTTCTTTTGTTCTGTAAACAATTTAAAGGTTTGAACAGCTAATTGAATATTGAGTGGAAAAACTTGTTTGGTAAAATAAATTCAGTTTTCATTTACAGAAAAGTGTAAGAATTTTGTGTATTGAACATTTGTAGGCAAACATTTGGCGCCCAGTGCAAATTCTTAAGTCACTCTTGGATGAGAGAAACTTTGTTCATTTTCTTGCTCGTTCCTAGGAACTTTTTTAAAATTTAATTACACTAACATATTAATAACATTTCTTGTTCAATGAAGTAAACTTGAATAGGAAAGTATTCCCATATTAAGAGCCTTCAAGTAGTGTACCGGGAAATATTAATTTACTGGAACAGCATCAGTTCGTCATTCAGGTTTCTTGCTTATATTGAGAAGATGGTTGGTTGTCATAGACATTTGTTAGGTAAATAAACTCTTCATTTCCTGTTTTGCAGGACGACGGCGTGTTGGAGGAGGGAGAGGGGGACGGTGCTATCAACCTGTCTGCGCGCCCTTCCAGGCAACCCACACCTCTCGATCCAGAACAGGTATTGTACACGGATTAAATTAATCTCTATCCGACTTCTATCCATTGGCGCTTGATTGCCGACTAAATGCGGATTTGGTTATTACGGTGACGGATCGGTCAAGGATTTCATGAATTGACCTAGATACAATCTATTCGTGAGTTTTATTGCTCGCTGTCTTAATGACTTATTGAATGTCTTTATCTGGATTCATCATTCGTGAATTTGATTTATACATATCACTCTTTTTTTATGCTGAGATTAATTGAATTGAGATTCAGTTTACTCAACGATTTTGATAACGTATGTAGACTGAATTTGTCTATACATGGATTGAATTGGATGTTTACTTTTAATTGAATTCATCCCCGGATTGTAATATCTTGTTAACGGATTTGATTCATTCTCCGCTTAGTCATCATTAAATATAAATATACATACATACATACATTCATATATATACATATATATATATATATATATATATATATATATATATATATATATATATATATATATATATATATATATATATGTTTAAGCGGAAAATGAATTTAATCCGTTAACAGAAATATTATATATATATATATATATATATATATATATATATATATATATATATATATATATATATATATATATATATATATATAATGCATGCATAGGTAGGTACTCGTCAGTTAGTATGTAATGAAATTATATGAACCCATTTATGTTGAATCAGTGATTACATGTAATCAGTGCACGGATTGAATTCGCTCACGAACTGAATTAGCCATAACACGAAATGTTTCTCCACCGTAGTTACACCCTTCGGTACACGATTTGGATGAACAAACCGAGGGAACATTTGAAATGACATTATAAGTTATAAAAATAGATGTTAATTTTGAAACCTTTATTTAAAACACATTGGTAAATGAGGATTCTTCATAAAGGCTATTTCAGTGAGGGTCGTCTTCGTCTTTTTATTATGAATCACTTCTAATTCTTGCAAAAAGTTAGCAAAATGGGTATGAGGGTTATTTATCGTTGCTTACGGTGTTTATCTCTTGTGTATAATGTGTGGCCTCTTATTTTTTTATTTTGTAATTGTCATTGATGTTTCTAATGGCATTGTCATTCATGCTACTTCTGGTTTTGAAAAATACATTTAGCGCTAGAAAAGACAGCAGATAAACAGACGATCGGTGTGCAGTGCAGAAACTCTGTACTATTTCAATCAATTTTTATGAAATTTTCAATGATTATGGTTATGGCTAATTAGTAATGTTGAATAGGATTGTTCCACCTTTATAGGTTAAAGAACCGCCATAGGAAATTATTAGCAAAATGATTCTGTGCGAACGTAACATAACCCCATGGCCACCATCTTCAGGTCCTCATTCCCTCCCTTCCCGTGGCAGCAGACTCCTCTCCACGGCTCGCCACCCAAATATCTACCCACTACCTATCCCACCCCCTCCCCTCTACCCTCCAACTACCGAAACATCAGCTTTTGTTTAGAGACGAATCATCGGTGATGGTTGTTTTGGGGGGTGGCCCCTTCCTTCGTTGCAGGCACAAACCCAAACATAAACCAGCTGTGTGCGCGAGCGCGCTTTTTTTTTTTTTTTTTTTTTTTGTGCGTGGGTTTGTTTGTGTGTGTGTGCGTGTCATTGCAAGCAACGGCGTTCTGTCTAAACCAAAACTGTTTACGTCGGAGTCGTTCTGTGCAATCTGTTTATCTTTGGCTCCCATAAACACACGCCAGCTTTCGTCTCACTTTAGCTCTCGGCTCTGGAAGCTATATGCTGTACAATACTGATGTGCTATGCGGCGACCCCCTGGTCTTGCCTCCGTTTGCTCTACGGAACGAAAGCATTTCGGCTCTCAATGTTTACTAAGTCTGCCGAGTGTTCTTGGGTTAACAAGAATCGATCGTTAATTTCTTTGCGGTCCCAACTGAAAAATTGTCTAAGTGATTGTTGTTCTTTGATGTGCATTATTTAGCTTTTCTGTTGATATGTCGATGAAAAAATTTATGAATCTGATTTCTCATCGTTTTATAATAATGATTGTTCGGATTATAACCGCATAAATTAGGCAACGTTATTCAACCATCTTGGAAAGCCAATTTACTGTTAATTAAGGGATAAGTAGTACCTTAAAATGACATCTCGTGACAATATTATTTTTGCCTAAACATTACGTGTGGAGTAGATCTCATTCGCCCTTTTTCTATACCTTTATATACGTGGCAAGGCCGCTTATATCAGTCTCTACACCGTAAAATTGAAAGACTTAAAAATGCCCGCATCCTTAGATTCCGGGTACGTACCCATTTTTTCTGTCTTTTATCTCTATATATTTGCAAGTGTTTGTCAGTAACATTTAGACGTTGGAATCGCCGAAAATCTTGGGAGTGTTTACGTGGAAGCCGCATTTATAAATCATAGCAAGACTTTAAGAAACAGTTTATTCTATCTTGAGCCTCGAAATAGACGCAAGCATAAACAAATGGATACTGCGCTTGCTTGCACGTACACTGAGTGCTTGAAAAACGGACCGGCTTAGTTCTGCAATTTTTTGGCTTGACTTTTCCGAACCCTTGCAGGTGGTCTAATTATCATATACAATATTTTGCAGAATTTCGGTTTTGAAGCTGTTCGTCGTTAATAAATTAACTATCAGCAAAATTTTTGCTTTTGTTTACATTGATCTTTATTGTTATTTGTTATCTCTCTCTTCTCTCTCTCTCTCTCTCTCTCTCTCTCTCTCTCTCTCTCTCTCTCTTATTGTTCACTTAATTATAGAGTCGATAATCGTCTTTGTCAGTGTTTTAACGTACACTTCCTCCCTGATCTGTGATGTGCGTCACTGAACATCCAGCGGTCTTGCGAAGAAACAGGTTAGATAGGATCAAACCCTGTTTATTGTGATCGTAATCCCTTTTAGATATATTGAAGCCTTTTAAGTTAAAGGTATATGGCGTATTTGTTGAGCCGTCTTTTATTACCATTCTCAACGCTTTTTGGGAGACTGAAGCCTTCTGAGCTGAATGATATTAAGCTGCATTTTGTCTCTTGTTTATATTTGTGTGACGTTGCATTCACACACACGAATATGTGTGTGTGAAATATATATATATATATATATATATATATATATATATATATATATATATATATATATATATATATATATATATATATATATACATATATAAAATATATATATATATATATATATATATATATGTTATATATGCGTTATTTGTTAATTATTCACATGTATATGTTTATATAAAATATGATATGATATGTTATTTGTTAATTATTCACATGCTGTTTATGAGATATGGATTTTGTTGCAAAAGGGCCATTCTTATGGGGCACTGCACCTTAAAAAAAAAAATTTAATCATACATTCTGTAGGTCTGTGGTATTGCTTAAACATATATATCTCTCAGGTGTGTTAAAACCGCCGTGTACACGAACACAGAATCTAGGGATTCCCCCTCGCATACTTTTCGTCTACAACGATTTTTTAATTCAGTTCGTATACGTGCAGCGGACCATTGCATCAGAGGCAGCGAGACACGGGCATAAACACACATGCGAGGTTCCCTTTCGCTCCCCATTATAGCGGTTTACAAAGGTAGGTGTTATATTGTTATTACGATCGTGGTACACGCTCTCACAACCCTGTCACCCGCGAGGAAGATAGGCGAGTTACGGGCGTGTTGGGTGGTCGCGCTTCGAGCCTCCGTGGGTGGTTCTGCTGGTGGGCGTGCATGTCGTTATGACAGGTAAAAAACCTTGTTTGTCTTACTTTCGGCTGCTCTCGATCTGACGTTTAATGTTGCATGATTTACTGACGTATTGCCCCGGGGATGCCGTGAGATGGGCGGGAGATGAACGGGATGAGGGAACCGTGTTGCATCTCGCTTTATAGATTATATCAAAATTACTTTTATTTTACTTGGATTCCACAAATAGTTTTGTTGCTTGTTGCACATGATATCTTCTGTGTGAATAATGAGCTTCTGCTGTGTAGGGTTTGAAGCTGAAACTGAATTTTTTGTTTCATTGCGTATGCCTTTTTTTGCCTGCGTTTCCTTTCTGCATAAATTTTCAGACAGATATTATGCGCGACGTGAATACGTCAGATTTTATGCTACACTAAAGTGATGAATCTGTGCAAATTATAATTGTCTGAACAAGCCTTATTCTGGTAAAAAAAATTATATTTTTTATTTTTATTTTTTGTGTGTTTTTTGCTTCTTAAACGCAGCTATCGTCAGGGTGAACTGATTTTGATCCTTTGTAAATAATAAAATAATAGTGATGAATTCTTTGGCCGACTTCGATGAAGGCTTTTATTTTTTGCTCTGAGGCCAGTGGAGCGGGCAACTTTATTCCCTTTTTCTAGCCCAGGCCCGAAGAAAGCACGAAAAAAATGTAGAAAAAAAAAAGGTTGCGCTAACCTCGTAGGAAGCGACAAATCAACTTTTTATAGGAAAAACAGAAGTAAAAAGGGAAATCCAAAGTTTGGTAGTAGAAGGAAATAAGCTTTCTGAAAACATTTTAATCCAAGTCTTACTGACTTCCACATTATGAATATGGGAAGGTGTCTTTCTCCATTTGCAAGCGAGTGCCTTTTTTTTTTTTTTTTTTTTACCATTCCGGAATGCGAATAGAAAGAATGGCTCTTGAAAACAGGAGCGACATCTTCTCTAGAAGGAGGAAGTTATTAACGATCAGGGAAAACAGAAAAATTAAGGGAATTCAGCAGCTTGGGTGTTTATAAACGTCAGTTTTGTGAAAATTTGCATGAAGGAGGATTTCGTGCAAAAAGGATTTTTGTTACATTGTCTTCTTACTGACCTTTTTTGAGGATAGATGGTTAAAAAGGATCTTGAATATTGAACTGTAAATTAAGGATGAACTTTTAGTCAAGGTTAGATGTAATTGATGAGATCAGTTTAAATCCTACCAGAGGGCTCTTGCAAATAGAGCGACAGACTAGTCATAGTACTGAGGCAAAATATTTTATTATTTTCTGTGTCCTTCTTACATATTACGTATTGTCAAGAGTGGTAACACGCAATTAAAGCTTTAATTGGCTTTATTATAATTTTTCAACTTATTTTTTGCTCAAAGTCTACTTTTACGCCACTGCACTGCCCCGAAGAGTAGATGGACAGTCCGCACCTTGCTCAAGCAACCTAGCGACGGCCGTCGGACCGTCAAGTCTTGAATTGACTCAACACTTCCTCTGATTGATGGGTTTGATGGCGTTCTTAGAGATTCTTTCCTTGGGAGTCTGACCGTTCTTTGCTTTCAGCCATAACAAGCTGCAACTTCTTCCTCCACCTGCCTTTTTAGGTAAAATTTATTTGCCCGCACAGTTAGCGCTGTTTGAAATTTCATTTTCTAAAGGCGCGCCCACACTCGAATAAAACATATCGTAAAGACAGGTCGGCAGCTTATCACATACATACCACAAACTGGTTGAAAGCAAGTCAGTGACTGTAAGTGGAGAACGAGCCTTTGGCAAATGTTGGATAAATGTATGGAGCAGTGGTTAGAACTAGGAGTAAGCCATTGGCTTGTATTCAGCCTTTTTGATAAGTTACAGGCTTGTATTTATGGCATGTTTTACTGCAGTGTGGAAGCACCTTATGAAACGCTCTATAAGCCGCAATCTGGAGCATTGAAAGCGGTTCAGTAGAAGTCATACTTGCTAGGTTAACTGTTATTAATTTATTTGGCAACTCGTCATTAACCCCAAACACAAATGAAAAGTTGTAACAGTGAGGAACGAGGTGGAATGTACAGGCTACTTTGGGAGCAAGATCCGTGCTGGCATAAGGCTAGCTTAATCTAAAACAAGAACAAGCGGTGAATGTAAGTTTTGCACTGTTTTGAATGAGGTTAGTTATACTGGCTTTTAGAATTGTGGTTCACTCGAACATTCCAATGCTTTTGAGCAATGCTACGCCATAAAAGATTTGGTTCTTTCCTATAAGGAAAGTTTTACTTTCATTTGGTAATTTTGAGTGATATTAGGTCAAGGTTTCTTTTGGTTCCTTTTAACAGTTTCACGCCAGATTCATATTAGGCTCTTTTGAAAAATTTTATGTATGCCCCATTTCGAACTGATATTTAATAAAATACATTTGATAATGTCGATGACTTTGTGAGTTTTTTACAGCAGCTTTTGCGTCTCTTAACACTGTGTGATTACAGCGGAAGTTGAATATCCTTTTAAAGGATGGAAGTGTACAGCTTGAGGACAGGTGCTCGATGAATGAGTTCTTTTCAAAAGAAGGAAATATGTCGTATTATTATTATTATTATTATTATTATTATTATTATTATTATTATTAAAAATCGATGCGAATAATTTTTAAGTAAATGAATAAAGTTATCCGTATTATAACTGGGCTGCTTTTATTACATACACCTATGATATAGGTTAAATTGGAATGTGATATTTGTATAGTTTTCTTAGCTTGTGTTTTTGCTAGTTTTATATATATATATATATATATATATATATATATATATATATATATATATATATATATATATATATATATATATGTATATAATATATATATATATATATATATATATATATATATGTATGTTTATATACACACATAACTAGCAAAAACACAAGCTAAGAATATACAAATATCATATTCCAATTTAACCTATGTCATAGGCGCGTGGTATAAAAGCAACTCAGTTATAACACGGATAACTTTATTTAAAAAAAAAAAAAATTTAATAAATGGGGTTTAATTTCCTGCAGATCCAACTGGTGCTTACCAACGTCCTAGATACTGTATAAACATATGCGTAAAGTATTAAGATTTGTGCAAGTGAACAGAACATGGGGCTTGTAAGCAGAAGACCACCCAAATGAGACCCACCTATGGTAGCAGATATTATCTTCTTGTTTAATGCATGGGGATGTCACCTTCCTCTGGTAAATATAAGGTAATCTATTACATCCGTCACATCGACTCAAAGGCTTTAATTCCTTGTATATCACCCGCCAGGAGCTTATTCATAATGAAGCGTTAGTTTGTGGTTACCAAAATCTAATTGCAGTGTGCAGTATCCGGCGCCGCGGGTATTTACAAGCAATCTGAAGGTTGCGCGCTCGCACGCGCACGCGCGTGATTATAAAGATTATTGTGAATGCCTCTCAACAGAAATTTTCTGTTTTATTTTCAGCCAGAATCTTTTATTCGTAATGGAGAGTTAAATTGAGGTACAAAGAAGTGACTTTGCCAAATTAATGGTTTGCACCTCTATCGCTGCTTGCATATTAAAGCGGTCTCGAGCAGAATCGCATGCACACGTTCACAAACAAGTGGTCACCAGAATAATAGTTTGTTCATTTCTCTCGCGAGCTCGATGCTATCATGCAAAATAATTGGAAGTCATTTTAGCTCCTGAGATTGAATTGTTATACTGAAGGTGTCTTAAGCCGCTGACCTGTTTATTTTGCTTGACCATGAACTTGTGGAGAACACAACAATCGAGAAGGTTTCTTTCTTTTATGTTTATTTTATTTTAGACGAATTTTCGCATAAGGCTAAAATGTCATAATGTTGCCTTCAAATCTAATTTTGGTAGGAAAAGTCTATTCCTGTTATAAGATCTTGGGTAAAGTTATCGACCTTTATCGATGTAATTGACACTGAAATAATTCTCTCTCATCGTGCTGTTAATTGTAGTACGATAAGAACAAAATTTTATGTTTGTGATGTTGCATTTGAAGAACAGGGTGAGAAAATGAGAATTTTCCTCATAGATAAGTCTTGTGGTAACTGTAATTAAGAGATTAATAAATGCAGACAGCACTGTGTGAAAGAGCATGAAAGCATTTCAAGAAATGGCAAAATGGGAAAATCCATTAGAAATAAAAAAAGTATCCAACTCAAAGTTTTATGCTGTGGATAAACGTAGTATTTTAGAGGTCAGAAACAGTATCAAAAAAAGCCTCTCTTTTTTCAGAATAAATTAGTCGATTAAATAAAAACATGTTGAATAACTCTCAAGTGAGCATGTTGGGTATAATCTCTCAAATGCACATCTTAAATTAGTTAAGATTTACATTCGTTCAGAAAGCGTAGCCAAAATTATGTTCTTATGTTACGTATATATCGTATTCCTTTTTATTTTAGTTCCAAGTTAATTTTTTTTATTTGTTATAGTTAGTAAATAGTGTAAAACGAGTTCTTCGCTGTATTTCTTATACATTTAAGCACGTTTTTTTTTTTTTATCAGTTATGAATTTCTGACTCTCTCTCATCCGCATGGTTAGTACACACAAATTTTAAAAACGTCATTTACAAGAACGGAGATTCTTACTTCTCGTCTACACCCATTCTGCAGCTAAATGATCACGTCCTACCTTCGCCACATCCCAGTTCCCGAAAGTCTTGCATCCTTCTTCTTCTTCTTCTTCTTCTTCTTCTTCTTTTTCTTCTTCTTCTTCTTCTTCTTCCTTTTCGCATTTCGCAACCGAATAATTATGTCCCCTCCCCTTCTCCTCACCCCAGTGCTTCCGTATCCCAAGGAGCCTGGCGTTCTTTTCCCTCCGTCCTTTGCATTTTGCAAGTAAATAATAACACCAGTGCAACCGAGCGCGGCATCACGCTAAATAGCTTCCGATTCCCTGAAGTGCCTTTAGTGGCTTTAACCGAGTTCTTTGCACCTGCCAGTATAGAAATTTGCACAGGCGATAAAACGGCAGTTTGCCCGTGGATTGACGAGCAAAACTGCAAATACAATTAAAGCGTCTCGCCGCGACTCATTATTCACTCTCTCTCTCTCTCTCTCTCTCTCTCTCTCTCTCTCTCTCTCCGAAAAACACCCAAAAGGTGCTCTCTTTTTATTTTTATTTTTCAGTTTCTCCCTTTTTTGTGAAGTTTGCCATAAACACCGAAAGTAATCCGCCCAAGACTCAACCCTCGGGAGCGCCGCTATGCTAATAGCGTCCTTACGCCGTCGCCGCGCAAGGTCTGTTTTTTCGAAGTCGTCTCGCGGAGAATCAAGCCCCTTAGGTGACCTCGGTAATCTGTGGGTGGTCTGATCGTGTTAAAGGAATAAACAGCTTGCGATTGTTTACGAAAACAAAGACATTGCAAATAAATGTTCTATTCTTTGTTGCATCTCGCTTTGGAATTGTACCAGAGGAGACGGCGCAGACAGAGACAAACATATACACAAGACTAACATCGTCATGTCGCTTTGACGAAGTCGCTCCCTCCTGTAGTGTCCTTATTTATCTGTGTTGATGTATGCGTAATTGTCTCTCTCTCTCTCTCTCTCTCTCTCTCTCTCTCTCTCTCTCTGTGGTTTCTGCTTCACGTTTTCCTCAAAAACAATGATCACGAATGGCTTTTGGTACGTTCCAGTATTCCTCTCTCTCTCTCTCTCTCTCTCTCTCTCTCTCTCTCTCTCTCTCTCAGCATTATTATTATTCTCTGTCGTCTGCCTGCAATATGAGTTGGTCAATAAATGCTCTTAAAACATTACAATACTTTCTTATGTCTTTACAAACCCCCTCCCTCCCTCCCCCTTTTCTTTCTCTCTTTCTGCCTGTCTCTCGCACAAACTGCTAATTGTGCAGCTTTTACTCGAGTCTGTCATTCATGCACCCGAGTAGTCTAGTCACTCATGCTCCCTCACCCCACCCCACGCCTCCTCACAGGGGACATTCCCCCCCCCCCAACCTGCTTGTTTCCCCTGAACGGGCTTTTGTTTTTACCGGGGAAATCCAATGAAACCGAGAGAGAAGAGGAAGAAAAGTGTACACATCTATTTACGTTTGTCTCTTTAATGATTGTGTTTGTTTTGCGAGTCCTTTTGCCAAAACAATGCCCTTTGTTTGTAATCAGATCAACCTCTGAGCATTTTAGCGTTTTATGATGTTGTTTGTAATGAACCTTTGGAGTTTGAGAGAGAGAGAGAGAGAGAGAGAGAGAGAGAGAGAGAGAGAGAGAGAGAGAGAGTTTTCGCTGCCTCGTGAGTAATACATGTGATTACGTGGAAATTTACTTGATTATATGAATGAACACAAATACCTTGTATGTATTTTTTACTTTCAGTATGCACGTTAATTTGTAATTTTTCATGTATGAACACAAGCACGTACAGTATATATAAATATGTAGCCAATTGATATATATATATATATATATATATATATATATATATATATATATATATGTATATATATATATATATATATATATATATATATATATATATATATATATATATGACAAAATCCACGAAGGAAAGAGAAACACTGCTAAGTAAAGGACGCCAGTCGAGAGGCCTTGCGGCACTCCAGTGTTTCTCTTCCCTTCGTGGATTTTGTCTTTATTTATATATTCATCACGTTCCATATTTTCGTGATTCGGTTATACATATATATTATATAATATATATATATATATATATATATATATATATATATATATATATATATATATATATATATATATGTATATATATATATATGGTCCTTCAACAGTGATGGATCGCAACCATGAAGAACGTTGGCTTGTAACGCCACTTTAAAAGTTTTCATATTCTTTTAAAATTTTATATATATATATATATATATATATATATATATATATATATATATATATATATATATATATATATATATACAGTATATATCACATACACACACACACATATATATGAATAAATGAACGTCGCTGCATACATTATGCGAAAATATATGCCTTGTAGATCGTCTGAATGAATTAGTTGTAACTTGAATAGGTCAGCTTTCTCTAATGTAGTGTCGCCCTTCATTTTACTCTTGATTTTTCAGACTGAATGTCTTAGAAATAATAAGCATTTATGTATACTGATAAATATTTAAGAGCGTAAAAATTAACATCCATTTATACCTCGGAATTCAGATGTGTAGACCTGAAGGAAGAGATAAATGCTTCTTGAAAGACGACGTGTGACAGGAATTGGGAAAGCATTAAGTAAAATTGTTATTGTTGATGTTACTCCCCCAAGTAGTGCGGAGTGGTGTGTAGATTGCTTAAAGAACTAATGCTCCGGTTCTGATTCGGAGTTAAGCCTTGAATAACTTCGAAAATTTCGAAGATGAATTCTCGAAAATTGAAACGTCACACGATCAAGGTAGTGAACGGAAATTCACTTGCACCACATAAACAGTTTCAAGGCCTCATTTATGAGGGAAAAAACTGCAAACCATGTCAGTTGTCTAGTGAAAACCACTAAGATATTTTCCCAATTTTTGCCAGTGTGCTGCAAGCCGAGTGTTTGCGCCAGGGTTAGTAGATTTTCATTCCTCAAATTATTATTATTATTATTATTATTATTATTATTATTATTATTATTATTATTATTATTATTCATCTCTTAAAAATGAATTATAACGAAATCTTGGTATATTTACTGAGTTACTGTGTAGTTTGCCTCAGTCTCTTATAAAGATGCAGACGATAACATACCAAGGTGTACGCTTATCAAATTCGCTTCGTCCGTTCAAAAATGTTCTCCTGGTGATATTATTTCTGAATGTGAATGACCGCACCGTCTTATGGAAAAAAAAGGGGGGGGGTTGCTTGAGAAATTGCAAAACTGGAGAAAATGTATTTTCCTTAACTAATTTCAAGGAAGCTGAGAACTCCATCTTTCCATGTATATGAATCTCTCTCTCTCTCTCTCTCTCTCTCTCTCTCTCTCTCTCTCTCTCTCTCTCTCTCTCTCTCTTAAGCAAGGCACATTTTCTTGAACTGCGTTCCATGACAGTGTGAAGCTCCTAGGCTTCCTTCCTTGCTTCCTTCCTTCCTTCCTTCCTTCTCGAAAACGGTTGCTTGGTTAGTTGGTTGCCGCTCACCGGGGACCGCCCCTCATTCCCCCATCCATTTCCCCCCCCCATTATCCCCTCCGTTACTCCCCCGCCCCGACCAGACTTGTGTGATACCGCCTAGACCGGCCGCCAGATTGGCGTAGTAAATAATTAAGCCAGGCTCAACTTTGATCACGTTGCCGATGTAATTGATGCTAAGTGCTGCAATTAAACGCTGGCTGCATCTCACAGGGAATCCGCGGGATCTTGAGATGGGCTCTCTCTCTCTCTCTCTCTCTCTCTCCATCTATCCATCTCGTCCCGGTAGAGGATTCGGGAACCAGGTTTAAGGTTTGGGAGGGGGGAATAGGGATGGGGAAGGGGAAGATAGTGGTCTCTATGTCAACCCTGCGTTTGAATGTCTGAGGATGGGCAATGTTGGAAGTGGGGTTGTTGGAGGGGGTAGGGAAGGTTGAGGGGGGGGGACGCTTTAGTGTGGAGGCATTGGCTAAGGGAGTAATGGACGGACGTTGAGAGA
>NC_089769.1:9594583-9602083 GCF_040412425.1 Macrobrachium rosenbergii | reverse complement strand
TTGAACATTGTGTAACAGGCCGGGTATGTTTTTAAACAAAATTGAAAGGCGTCATTAACCTAGATGTTGTGACGCCAGTTTTAATAGCCAAAATCTGTCAATCAGTGAAACAAGATCGGCAATTAATTTAAGACGCATTTTTAGCGTTACTAATACTTTCCTGATTTATTTCCTTGAATGCCATAAACCTTGAAATATTTCGTTATTTTTCATGCGCAAGTACAGTACTCCTGCTTTCCGATAAACATTTTTATTTAAGATGAAACGGCTTGAAAGAGCTCTAAATCTTCCAACAATGAGGTGTGGGCCTCTTTCTGTAAAGTTTTGTACATATTATTGCACTTGTTCCGTTCATGGGTTGTTCCCGGATGCACATTTGTACACACGTTTTGTATGGTAACTCCAGTCTCATAATTATTATTTGAAGGTACATCATGCTTTTTGTTATTGACATTTTTTATTTTCTTTGGGACTTGCATTCAGTTATGCTACCCTTTTCCTTTACAGACACTGGAGCAGACATGCAAATTTCGCTTGGGAAGCGTGTTTGTGTGAAAATGAGATAATTTTTTTATTGCTTAACGAAAATATTTGCCATTGTAAATTTCCTTCAGTTTTAACATTTCCGTATTGGCATTTAGTGTCGTCACATGCGCCCACACATATGAGTGCTCTTCTCTCTCTCTCTCTCTCTCTCTCTCTCTCTCTCTCTCTCTCTCTCTCTCTCTCAAAAACAAGTACCCTTTTTACCGAATTAAAATCACGAGTCTACAAACGCACTTCCCACGCATCCAATCAGTGAATGAGCTCAGAATATGAAATTAATAGAAACGCCGCGAACAAATACGAAATGAGCATCCTCCGTTTGCTGACTATTTATGCACCTGATTTTTTTTTCTGTTTACACCAGAAGCCTTTAATAACAGCTAATTAATGACTGCCCTTCATATATTAATTAACATCACCCTCATTTATGCATACTGATAGTCTCCGGCGGGTAAATTACCGCCTGTTTGAATATGGGAATTGCTTAAGTGCTGGAAATCTCCGCAGCATGTAATAATGCATGTTTATGTTGATGACTGCCTCTAGATAGAGAGAGAGAGAGAGAGTTTTCGTGTTTTGAAATCACTTGTCATGGGTCTGTCTGTCTGAAGGTCTCTTGAAAGGATTGGAGGAAAGAATTCGTTTGTGTTCTGGGGGGAAACGTAGGAGACGAAGTCGACTAATGTCAGTGCCAGGATATTTAGAGAAACAGGGAAATTGGGTGGTTGTGAAACACTTCATATTGAAGGAAGGAGACAAAGTTGTTCTTGGGGCTGGAAAGTATACTGAGTTGTTGCTTTGTTCAGCTGGCGTTGCTGACTCCTCGAATGGCCATATAGAGACATTCATGAAAAAGAAAGCAGTTGTCAGGGAATAGCATTTTGTAGTGTTTTGAGTCTAAGCGACAAAACATGTTTGATGTGTTGTGTTTGTTTAATTGGCATTAGATATATTGATGCTTGGAGAATAACGAAGGAAGAACAGTATGAAGGCTAATCAATGACGAGATATTTACACAAGCATGGATATTGGTTATTGGTTAAATTCGTTAAAGCTAGATAGGTACTGCGCATGGCACTGGGAGTATAATGAGTTTCGGGTTTTGTTATCTGGCGTTGCTGATTAATAGAATAGCAGTTGTCCAGGACTTTGTTGGTTTTTGAGAAGAATTATAGGTTGTTCAGTAGGCACACAAATGCTTTGATGATTGGAAAGCTTTACTTGTTAGTTTTAAATGGATTTAATAACTTTATTTGTTCTTGAATTCGTGAATTTTTCCCTATGCTTTTTCAACTCATGAATTCTTTAATTTTTTATTTTATTTTATTTTACTCATGTGTTCGTGATGTCTTCCCTCTTAGATTTTGTGTGTATATGTATATATATTATATTTGTTTTGTGTGTGTATGTGTGCGCGTGAATGTATGTATGTCTGTGTGCGCGTGCTGGCGTGAGTGGTTTGAGTTTTAGGTTGTTTTATCAAGCGTGTGATTGATGTTTGTTTCTCTTATTGTGGGTCAAGAAATCATGTTGCCTGCATTTCTCTTATATTTTATTTGTGTAATTTTTTTCTAATTCCTGACAGTTTTCTAATTGATCCTTTTTGTTGTTGTTTATTATATTATTTAATTTTTTAGTCAGAATTGTTGATTTATCCATTTGACCTCCGTATCACCGGAGGCGGTTTGGTTGCAGGATTGGCTGTGGATGTAGCTGATAGACCCTTATATCGCATTCTATTCATGTTGCTGAGTAATCGAATTCCCCAATTTTTGCGGCTTCACTTTGAGTTTTCTTCGATCACTTGCAATGTGTCCCAGAATGGAGATGCTGGAAATCAATACTGCTCTCATTCCTCCTGTAAGAGTCGTAAATGGACCTTGGGTATACCTTAAAACTGAGCGGTATATGTGGCGGTTTTTATTGTTCAACGTACTTTATACAGGATAAACCTGGGAGGTGGTCTTTTGGTTGATATGGACACATTTTGACGAAGAGAGAGAGAGAGAGAGAGAGAGAGAGAGAGAGAGAGAGAGAGAGAGAGAGAGAGAGAGAGATTACCTTGTTCATTATATAGTTTTATATATTATCGTCCTGACCATATGATTTTCGCTATTTTTTTTTCTTTCATTCTTACCGTTTGGCCCGAGAAACATTTTTATTCGTCGCAAGACCAAATACTTGTTCAGTAACTTTGCGGGTTGTGCTTGTAAACGATGTGGAGGAATTATTTTCTTGGTTGTGTGAGATGGAATAGTATTCCCGTTGTAAGGGAGAGAAAAAGCAAATTGAGATACCGTAGATTTTCAAATAACGGTCAGTCCCTTGTATCAGTTTTTGTGACCCCTCCGCTATCTCCTCTCAAGTATTGCATCCCTAAAAGTAAAGGAAACCATTAAAAACATGAAGCTTTTCTCGATCGCAAATATTGGCTTCGTATGTGTAAGTTTGCCTTTGTTTCCATTAGACCTTGCGTAATTAGCATTATTTTTCAATTTTACTATCTTAAGATTGCCGGTGGACAAGCCGTTGCTGTATGGGATGGTACCGTTTTACAAGGAATTTGAAAGAAAATACCCATTATAACTTATTAGGTTATTAATTGTAAATATTAGAATTTTTCGTCTTTAGCGCATCTGAGAGCGCGCACAGTTTTCCTGGTCTTTCGCCGATTTGCATCAAGAATTTTTTCTTTTACTGCCATAAAAATCCGGGATAATCAGAAAGGGTACATTGTTGAGGCCTTCCCAATTTGCAACTGGTACGATTAATAAAAGGTGGTACTTAGTTTTCTGGTATTATGATTTACGTAGTTTGGCAGTGTAATTTTTATATATCTTATATTATTGATCAGCTGTGGACAATGCTGAAATTTTTATCAGAATTTACTTTAGTAATAGCATGAATTTCTTCCAAATCTTAACTGGTAACATTATAAAGATTTTTTTCTCCTATACTTTTTGAACGTTGTAGTTCGAAATATAGGCGATTAAAGTAGCTTATCCCTCGATGTAATTAATGCTTCAAGATTTTTCAATTAATTCACTTTAGTAATACCCACGTTACTTCCAGCATAATCGACATAAATCGGCAATGGCTAAATTTCAGCGTCATACCCATCTGAACCGCTGCGTCTGGCGACCGTTCATCTCCCGCCGGGATGCTTAAGTCAGGGCAGTAAGGCATTTGTTTCCCCGTAATGAAATCGCACCGAGAAAGCCAATGCGTCTTTCCATTGCATGTAATTCTGTTGGAAAGAGAAGTGGTCAAAAAACGAGGGCTGTGTAATGGCGCCCCGAATACTGCCTCATTCATTTCGTACTTCGGTCTTTCCATTTCTCATCCATCTCGCAGTTAGTCTGGGATTTCCTCAAACGCGAAGAGCAGAAGGACGAGGCGACTATATTCATATGTGAGCAATATTGTGCTTCATCCATTTGCCTATTTTTGTTACCGTCTTGTCTCCCCCCCCCTCTTTTTTTTCTTTTTGATTCGTGTGCGTGCGTTTTGCCAGATAATTCTTAATTAGCGAAATTCGACGCTGCTGTCATTTCAAACCAAACAGATGTCTATTTAATTAGGCGCCCTAATATATCCAATTCAGAACCTGCTCTAATTTGAACTCTAATAAATGTAAATTGCTCTCTTATCTAGCCAATGGGAATCTATTCGTGTTCGGGGACTGCCTTACTTGGCTCATAGAAATGAGAATGAAAATGAACAAATATTAGTGTTAGTTATTGCTCGGCTAATGAAGGATATTCTCTCTCTCTCCCCCTCTCTTTCACTCTCTCTCTCTCTCTCTCTCTCTCTCTGTCTCTCTCTCATTCTGTCGCTCTGTGATGTCCTCTCATCCTCCTCCACCTCTTCCCTTCCCCCTCCTCCATCTCCTCTCCCCTCCCCTCCCCTCCCCTCCCCTCCTCCTCCCTTCGCCTCCCCTCCCCTCCCCCTCCACGAGTTCAGTCCAACGTTGTATTTTGGCTTGATTCTCATTTAATGGATATTAATAGAGATTTTGCCTATGAATATTAATTTTTGGATGATGGAAATGACGTGTGGCATCTGATTCAATAATGGCAGGTTTCAGCTGTAATTCTATTCCTTGTTATATTGTGTTATGCTTCGCCGATACACTTGTTCTTGTCTGTTGTTAATGGTGTTAGCGCGTTTCTTGTCGTAAAGGTTGTCTTTAAATATTTAAAAGGATTGTCTCTTTGTTTTTGTTTTCTTTTTAATTATGTACCGCTGTTAGTTTGGTTTAAATGACAAAACATGCGTTACAGGTAACGTCAATATTTATAGCTTTATTCAGTACTGGCTGCGTTTAACTCTCATATAATTTTATTTTTTCTTATCGTTTACGTGGGTTGTCATCAGATGTTATTAGCTCGCCGTAATGGGTGTAATTGATATTACTCCGATACTTTCACTTATATTTAGTTATTAAACTGAGTATTTTTATACAGGCAATTTAACTCTCATATTTGTGGAGTTTATAAAATTAAAGTTATGAGGTTTTCTTATATCGAACTATTTATATTTATTATGCATATATAAAATTTAGACACGAGCATATAATACTTGAGGGAATAGATTCAGTTTGATAGAATTTTACTATTGCCCTCTCATGTATTTTTTTGACTGAGTATTAGGAAACATTGACGTGGTTAATTTTAAGAAGGCAAAGAATATACGTTTCCACTTCTTAGGTAGACGCTATTTTGTAGGGAAATCACTCGAGCAGTTTGTGCAAAAGCTTGTCTGTTTGGCTGTGTTAATTTCATCGACATGCTTAGAACCAGTTTCGTATCACCATTGGGGTAAATAGTTGGGCGGACATATTAACTTAATTCTTATCTATTCTTTTTGGAAACGTGCTTGCATGCGCTTGTGTGGGAAGTTTCCTTCGGATGTTTAGTTGTTTTCCAGCAGTAATGTACTGATGTTATGTAAATGTTCACTTCACCGTCAATTTGGGGCATTAGAAGAGCATTAATGCTTTTCGTCATTAATTCGATAAGTTGGTTGACAGCATTGTATTTCCATTACCTCACTTTCATTTCACGTAGGTGGTATGGAACGTCGCTCCTTGACCAGTCATTTTTGGGAGAAAAGCTTTCCACTAGGGTCTGCTTTCTCTTTGCCTCCTTTGATATGAATTTTTCTCTTCTGTTCCTTTTCGTTTTCTCACCTTTTACCGTTTTTCAGTCATTCGTTTACGCTTCTTCCTTAGTTTCATCTCTAACGTTTCCCCACGACTTACCGACTCCCCACTCCATGTTACCTCTTTAAAGTTCCTTCGCTACCCCTCCTCTTCGTATTTCTCTCTTCTTCTGCGCCATCTTCACTTTCCACCTCTCATTCATTAGTTTCCGTCCCACTTCCCTTCTTCCTTCCTTCTTCGGGGTACAAAAGACGAGGGTAAAAAAAAAAAAGAAGACGGAGAGAAATAGGAATAGCGGCAACAGCAAGAAATCCAAGACACCAGAGTCCCCCTTCTTGTGCAGTTAAGAAAAAAAAAATCCTATTTTAATAATTCGGAATGTTTGTATTACATTACCAGGTCGGTGTAAAAATCCCCTTCCTTCTGAAAGACTAGCTTAATTGAGGGCGGCGTCCCGGGCCTCTTCCGAAGCATCCCTCCTCTCCGTTTACTCTCCCTTTTCTCCCCAACCCCCCCAACCCCTCCTCCCCTCCACGTTACCAGTACCTCCGTGCCCCACTTCGATATCCATCCTCTTGCTCCCCCTCCCCGACCCTCCCCCACTCCAGGAGTCCTGTATCCTTTTGGGGTTTGGGTCCCCTCACCCTCCCACTCCGCCATTCCATCTGTCCTACCTTTCCTTCTTAGGTTCTATCCCTCATTCTACCCTCCCCCGCTTTCATCAGTCCGTCCCCTCCCCCTCTTGCATCGGTCCAGCCCCTACCCTCACCCTCCTTGGCATGGGTGTTCCATCCCTCTCTCTCTCCTGTGGTGTCCTTTCCAGAAATGTGAGGAGGACCTCTCTGAAGAGGAAGATGTTCGTTCCCTTGAGGAAAAAAAAAAATCGGCGCACTTCTTAAGTAACTACTAAACTAGGCTTGTCAAGGCCTCTTAGGTCTCAGAGTACCGTGGAGGAGTATGCAGGCGCCGTGGTAGGATTTCGTATATTAGATATTTCCCAAAATGCCTCTGTGAAGGATTTTTCTTGGGGGTAATATGTGTTGATGGGGAAAAATCGCTAATTATTATAAAGCGTTTTTAATTTAAATTAGGAATGCGTTGGAAGTTTTTTTTTCTCTCAAAATGTTTTTTGAGGATTTTCTGTTGTAGGTACTGGTAAAGATGAGAAAAATTATGGCAGTAGCCATTTTGACGAAAGTATTACTTATTTTAGAAAAATAAGGGTTATATAGCATAGTATCTTTGGGAAATCAAAGCCTTCATATACTGAGATGCTCCTAACACCTTGAAAAAATTTAATTAATTTGTTATTAGTTTTGGTTTGCTGCTAGGTAAACATAACCGTGTAGTGTTATTCAAGTTTTTTTTTTTTTTTTTTTTTTTTTTGCCAGAAAGACAATACAAGAAGCAACAAATATTGAGGGATTTTATTAGAACATTTTTCAAAGGCTTTTTATTTTTAAGGGAAATATTTCGTCACTAGTTACTCCGCTGTATAACAGAGTAGGTGGCACGAGGTCCTCCCACAATGATTTGTAAATGATTATACATGATTGCTCTCTCTCTCTCTCTCTCTCTCTCTCTCTCTCTCTCTCTCTCTCTCTCTCTCTCTCTCTCTCCCTAGTTTTTGCTATGTTAATGTAATGTCTGCGTAGATTTTTAATAATGGCACTCGTAAGACTCTCCGTGGTCAGTCAACAAACCGTTTTATTTATTTATAAAACTCTGGTTTGTTTTGACTGTCATAGTCAAGTTTTTTAACGAAATTGTCCATAATTATTCTCTCTCTC
>NC_089769.1:9552083-9589583 GCF_040412425.1 Macrobrachium rosenbergii | reverse complement strand
AGAATTGGAAAGCTCTAGTCTTCAGGTTCTCACCCCCGCTAAAATGGAAAAAGTCGTCGTGAGATTTTTATATATTATTTATATATATATATATATATATATATATATATATATATATATATATATATATATATATATATGTGTGTGTGTGTGTGTGTGTGTGTGTGTGTGTGTGTGTGTGTGTGTGTGTGTGTGTGTGTTCACGCGCACAGTGGCTCATACAAATATTCATACTTGAAAGCATACTAATAACCGTAAGTAACTTTTATAGAAACAGAGAGGCAAATGGAGTGTCGAGCGCATAACCCTCCTTGTTCCCACGTCAGGGAAATTATCCTTTGAAAAACATTTTAAACTGGTAACCCCCATTGGTTTAGCTCAACCTTTTGATTTTTATACTTTTATTGCTACTCTTCAGGTCGAGGTTTTCATTTTTTATTATTGTGAAAAACATTTTGGAATATGTTTTCTCTCTCTCTCTCTCTCTCTCTCTCTCTCTCTCTCTCTCTCTCTCTCTCTCTCTCTCCTATAAGCAAGCATAAGATATCAGATGATAAAGCCTGTGTTGACATTAACAGAAGGAATAGGTCAGCTCAGTGGACGTCGCTTCTGGCCCTGGGGACTAAACCTCGGAACTGGACAAGTGTAAGCTACATAATGAAGTACATCTGGGAGGGACGATCTCACAGTGGTGGCATATTAGAACACGTATAACTACTAGTCTTCAGGGGGAAGGAACAAGGGGATTTTTGTCGCGAAGTGATGGGTCTTCTCCCCCGGGAGCTCTTTTACACCCCCAAGTCTTCTCTCTCACCTTCCCCCTTCCCCCCCTTTCCCATGTGCTCCCTTCAGATTCTTCCATTCTCTCTTGTAAATAAGATCTTCTAACACTTGCTTAAGGAAAATTAGTTTTTGGAAATTCGTTCCAACGACTTGAACGACTTGAACGACTTTTGTGCGTCGAGTCGTCGTCTCACATGTTTAACCTAGAGGCGCCGGAAGGAGGCCATCGGTGTGCCTACAGGGAGCTTGACAGGCGACTATTATTCACTATATTTTGAATTGTTACTGAGGACAGTGTCCGGGGGCCAGCGGTGAGGGTCCCCCGCTGTTTAAGCCTAAAGCAGGTCACAGCTCCTCTCAATTTTCAGGAGTTATAGTCTTTGCAGGGCGGGGCGGTGAGAGAAAGGCTTGATATCTGTATTTCGTTAGAGAGAGAGAGAGAATTTGTTTTTTTTTAATATGTAAGGAATACAAGGAGAGAAAGGTACGTAGGAGTTGGTAGGTTTGAAATCGTGCTCAAATAGTTCTCTGTAGCCCTTCATAAAGAATTTAATGAATTCTTCGGCAAGACATGCGTTAAAGTAATTGGTACATCCCGTACAAGCTGCGAATATGCAGTAAATGCAAGATTTGGAAATCGTAAATAATTTTAACACGATAAAGAAGGGGGTCAGAGTAGTGTATTGAAGGAAATGTCGAGAAAGAATTTAAGAGCACAGTTTTTGTGCTTTTCTTACATTTGTTATTGGATCCAGGAGTCATATTTTTTTTTATTATTAAGTCAGCACCATGTTTTTTGGAAAGCACTTCGGATTGAATATTAAAATTGCTTTTGATATTTCTGAAACTGGTCATTTGTTTAACAATCAACGACTCGGCCATTAATTCTGAATACGAAGAGTTAAGTATCTTTAATTGGTATCTTGAATTATTATTCGACCAGGATTCCAAATCTCGGTGAAAAACGAGACGCTTCATTGGTCGTAAATAAAGAAGAAACTCTTTTAAGTGATTCCCCGGAGCATTTTATTGGCAATGAAATGAAAATGTGTATTGTGGATTTCGAAGCTGGGAGCACGGACGGGGAATAGCAATGCGTCGGAAGTCCTTTTTACGGACGGTTTTTTATGCATTTTGCGGAGCGGAGAGAGAGAGAGAGATGCTTAGATCCCCCCTCCCGCCGTGCGTGCACGAGTCGGTATACACGTAGCGATGCGTTCTTGAGCGGAGCCTACCTGGTAGCATCACAGGTGCTGGTTATGGTAATTATCAGAGGAAGAAGTCGGGTCGGTTTCCTTTATCGCTCCGTTGAGGAGTCCGCGCACGGCGTAGGATGCGATGCTGATGGGAGTAGGTACTGTCGAAGGAACCAGAAGGGAATTTATTCTTGTGGAGTGATTTTACAGTTCACTGGGCAGGCGTTGGTGTTTAGAGTTAAAAAGCGTTGTTCAAACCCTGTCGCCTCTTTACTGGCTCTTCCTGATGTTTATCAAGCCGCCTCTCTTATTTTGCAGAGTGTAGAAGGTGGTCACTTCACTGTATCGTAGTCTGCTTCTATTTTTTCAAGTGGAATATTAACGATAAACCATGGTTTCTTCATGAGAGACTAGCAATTTCTCTCCTTCGAGGTAATTAAGGAACCTCGCGCATATATAATAACAATAACAACAATAATTAACAGTTGAAGTATAGTTGTGATTGTTATATCTGGAAACTCTCGTTCTCATTGAAGTATCTCCATATGACGAGAAATGGGGAAAAAAATAAAAAATTAAATCCATGAGAATTTAGACATTTGACTTTACAAATAGCACCATCCATTTCCCTTGATCTCGTATGACCTGGTGTTTTGAAGGGCAATAAATAGGGTTATAGCTTATGGCATTTCAAGATTTTTATCTCCTCGAGTAATTTAATACGCAATTGTTCATTGAGGTAAAAATGCGCAAAATATTAGCGTCTTCTGTTCTCATAATGTGATTCTTCTGAGAAAAGGGAGAGAGAGACCGTAGTTCCCTCCTCACTGTTGTGATTAATGATTTGTTGTTAGTTTATGGCTGGATATTTTATAATGTTTTTATATTATTGCTCTCTCTCTCTCTCTCTCTCTCTCTCTCTCTCTCTCTCTCTCTCTCTCTCTCTATTGGTCAGAGTTCAAGTAGCGTCTTTATCTCTACCAGGGTTATAGGTACTTTCTTGAATACCCTTTCCAGGTAATTTGGAAAGCTTAAGTGAATCTATTTGACGTTATCGCAGTGGAAACTTTTTTTTTTTTCTGTGGCGTTTGAGCCAGTGTTGCTTATGGACGCTCGAGTAAACATGAACACGATATTGCTAAAATGAGCAAAGGAATGCAAAAATTTACTAAAAAAATAACTGGTTACCTGATGTATATATGTGCTCATTTCCATGTATATATATATATGTGTGTGTGTCCAACGTGAACTTTCCACATTTTCAATTTTTCTCCAGATCTATTCGACCAGTTTCATTCAGGTTTGGCATAGGACATCCACGGGTAAAGTGGATTAAAATTTGTTCAATGGGGGCACTCCCCTTCCCCCTTCAAAGGGAGGTAATTAGGACTTGGTGTAAGGTGGGGTCTTTTGAAAATACTTGCTAAAATTGCTTGGCTATAGATAAATCTCACATGAAAGCTTCCTTATGTACAGTGGATTAAGGATCGTTCAGCTGTTGCCAAGTAACCAGAAGGGTTCAGAGTTTAACATAGGAATTATGTAAGAAAATTATCTAAATTTCTTTAGAACAAGAAGGGTGGAGTCTGTCAAATTAATATGCGATCATCATCATGTAGCGTAGATACAGCTTTGTTCCCTGGTACCACAAAGTGGCCCCAAAGTTTTACACAAGAATATATATGAAAAATCTTGCAAGTACGCAAATAGACTCAGGTGATTAGCACGGCCCCTAGGTGTCTATTCATGTGATGAGATCTTTCGCTTAAAATCGCACTAAGATACACGTTACTATAATATTTCGTAGTCTTACGTAAGGTTATGTTAAATATAGCTAATTTAAACACTAAACTAGGTATTGGTGATGATGCTTTGTTTGAGCATTGACTTAATCAAAATATATGCTTGGAAAATTAAGCAACGGCGCGCCATGTGACGGAGGGGTCCCATACGGCGCGTTCTATGCAGTTTTGTGAAATTTGATACAGAGTCGGCGTTTAATAAATGATGAGCTTTCTTTTAACACATGACTACCCGGTGAAAGTTAAGGATGCGATTTTTAATATTTATTTAGGTGGTTTACGCCTAGAATTATTCGTAATGAAGCATTAATTTCTTTTAGTCACCACCGCTTAAAAATTAAATTTGTCATTTGTTTTGTCAGGGTTCCCTGTAGATGATTTTCTGGGTTAATGTCAAGTGATGTTCATTGTTAATTCGATCACTTCAGAGTTATTAGTATAAGTATATTTTATTAAGAGTAATATCACTTGTATAATGACGGGCGATACTTTATACGTATTTTACTTAATATAGTCCATTTATCAAATAAATATCTTGTTATCATCAGCAATTGTTCTTTGTTTTTCTTCTTATTGGAAGTTTCATTCCTCAAATTTAGTGTCCCCTTGGAACATTCGTAATCATTTGCTCTCCATTTTTACCACTGAAAATATCCCCATTTTTGTTGCTTTGCTTTTCATCCATGACGAAGTCAGGTATTTGAAATTATGTTTGAAATTATGGTTTTTGCTAATATTGATACATCATCAATAGATAATGCAAGTCCGCATTTTCGCCTTGTTGCGTTGACGTATCAGTATAGTGGTGGTCAGTCTTTATTATTTGTAATCCCAATATTTGTCCTTCTGTATTTTGAATTAGAGGCGTCACGGCTGCCTTGCCACCGCCGGTTCATCCAATGACATGCTTAAATGTTACACGAATGTGGCCCCCGGTCACGCACGTACGGCTCGCGCGTGTGGAAAACTTATCGTGAAACATCGCCGTACCGAAGGCGTCTTTAAGGGTCACAGTCCCGTACAGAAATGACGGAATGTCCTGCCTTATGGCATCCTCCCTGGCGTGTTCGTTCTCTCCTTGATCAACAGTTGTTGAAGACATCGGTGGCAACACAGTGCTTCGGGAGTAAAGTGCCGGAAGGGTTATTTGTGTGGTTTCATGTCGATACGAAATCGACAACATTGTCTGCCTCTCTGGGTCTCTCTCTTTCTCCATTTTTTGCTGATCCACAAGTAGCCACTGTTATATTCTTCAGGTTTTGGATTCTCTCTCTCTCTCTCTCTCTCTCTCTCTCTCTCTCTCTCTCTCTCTCTCTCTCCTCTCCTTTTTTGCTGATCCACAAGTAGCCACTGTTATATTCTTCAGGTTTTTGGATTCTCTCTCTCTCTCTCTCTCTCTCTCTCTCTCTCTCTCTCTCTCTCTCTCTCTCTCTCTCTCTCTCTCTCTGTTTGTCAATCCACAAGTAGCCACTGTTTTATTCTCTAGGTTTATAGATCTCTCTCTCTCTCTCTCTCTCTCTCTCTCTCTCTCTCTGAACCATAAGTAGCCTCTGTTGTGTCTAAAACAGTATTTTAAGTATTTTCCAAGTGTGTCTCAATCTCCCTCCGGGTTTTCTTAACCATTTTAAGTTTCGATGACATTGTGTACTAATTTCCTAAGTATTTTCCTCTCATTATCTCCTGATACTACTCTTAACCCAGAAGCCGGCAGTGTGTTTAGAATGACGCAACATTCTCAAGGGAATCGAGTGGCAACAGAGTTCACCCTCACGGAAACTATTACCTATAATAAGCAATACCGTATTTGCTCAGTTTTATCATTTTAGCTGAAAGCTGCTCCGTCGACTCAGCGGACTTTTAAGATTTTTCGTTCGTGTATTGTCGTATAATAAAAATGTAACTTCATTTAAAATATTATTAGGCGCCTCAAATTGCGCAAAATCCGTGCAGGTTCAGCCGTAGTAAATTTAGCGCCAAGCCTTGTGTTGCGGTTTTATTTGATATTTTTTTCGTTTTTGATTTAAAACAATGTTCTAGTACTCAGATAGAGAGATGTAAATTTGCCAAGTGAATAATATATGATATATTAACTAAAACATAACGAAATGTTAATTTTTTGATAACTCTGTTCGTTGCTTTTGTAAATATTTAAATAATGTTCAGAGTATCCTTAAAACGCTGCATTCGTACATGTTGCAAACAGTGATAAATTCCGGTGCTCTCTCTCTCTCTCTCTCTCTCTCTCTCTCTCTCTCTCTCTCTCTCTCTCTCTCTCTCTCTCTCTCGCTAAAACCGTAATGCACAGTGGTTACTGAAATAGACGTCCGAAGAAAAACAAAATGTGATCAGCGTTGACTTTATGATTAAACCGACGAATTTCTGACTGGTGTCGGAATATATGGATTATGATTAATATGACAGGTGATACCGGAATAGATGAGCTGCAACTGACGATTCTTCGCCTGAACTTTATTCTTCATAAGATGTTACAAAAGAAGGAATGAAGTTTCGTAAAATAAGTAAACAAAGTCTGAAACTTTTTCGGTCAGAGTTGGGTATATAGTTTCTTCAGACCGGTAAAGAGTACACTTCAATAATGTAAAGAGGTATTTTTAGCCGTTGATGTACTATGGATTTTCATCTGATTTTTACTGGTTTTTAAAATAGTCAACAAAATGAAACTCTGAAAACGATTCTAAAGAAAGATCAACATCACGTCCAGCAGATGCAAATACATCATGTATACCTGAAAATATCATGCACTGAACAAGGTATGTCTATTTACGAATACACCAATGATGAACGCAGGCGCCGTTATGACAATTTATGTGCGTGCGTGCACGCACTGCAAGGTTTTGTTGAGTAGGGCTGTTGGCTGTTGGCGTGTGGGGGAAAGGTTATGTATAGAACTTTCAGTATGTGGTGTGCATGATTGTCACATTGTACCTCTTGCAGCGCGGTCGTCCATTCCCAGTCACGAAAAGGTTACTTTGCATTATTTACTCACACTTTCTCTCTCTCTCTCTCTCTCTCTCTCTCTCTTTCTCTCTCTCTCTCTATCTTTATGTATATGTCTTTGTCTGTCTTTTCAGTTATTTCTCTATGTGTTACTTACTGTATCTTTATCTTCCTGAAATTCCTTTTGTAAGATGTGCTGACTTTTATGGGGTTACATAATTCTTTTTTGGTGGGGCATTTGAAGGGTTGTTTTGATTATCTGAACTCTCTCTCTCTCTCTCTCTCTCTCTCTCTCTCTCTCTCTCTCTCTCTCTCTCTCTCTCTCTCTCATTTAAATCCATTCGAATTGTGAAGTCCCGGCATATCACATAAACTTTCGAATCGAAATGGGATTTTACTCATTGTATAAGTTTTACCTGGTAAGTGTATCAGATTGTAACTTTTCGAGTATTTATGTGTACATTGTTTGTTAATAGTATAAGTTATACTCTTTATTGTTTGCCATGTTTCCATTGTGGTTATTAATGTCTCATTCCTTTTATAGTATTTCATGATTGTGTGAGATGCGTGTGTTGGATTCTGTACTGTTTTGAAATTTAGAGCGCCGAGGCAATTGATTTATTTGTACTCTGAAGTAGACATACCGGTTGTTACTGATACGTTCAATAACTCATTCGGAAGATATGAACAGCTTTTTTTTTTTTTTTTTTTTTTTTTTTTTTTCAAAATGTAGTTACCACAGATTCCTAGTTAATTCCTGGTTAACGTATGATGAGATGTGTAACATTATTCATGTTCAGTACCCTTTAGTTAGTTTGATTTTTAAATATAGGCAATTAACAACAGCAGAAGGGGTTTGTGTGTTAATGCATTTTTTTTCCTTTTTTATATATATCAAATTCATCTGTCGTGTATCTCCGTGAACAAAATGCTGTTGAAGGCTTCCGACACGGCGTTGGCCCTGACACTAGATTTTAATTTTAATTCGCGTTATAGTGATGAGAGTTCTATTTTGATACTGATGAGAATTTACTGTTCTCGAAGCCAGGGTGAAAAGAAGAGGTTATTGACTGGCAGCCCCTCCCCAGAAGAATTGTTTAGAAACCGGAAGATTAACACCCTATGGAAAAAGGCGAATGAACTGCGTGTATATCGACATTAAAAAGAAACCTTAGTGATCTATGTTGTTATTCTGCACTCCCAGCAAGAGCCGTCTTTCTTCAGTATCGTTTTAGAATTTAGACCAAAGGCGTATGCACGCAGTGTTTCTTTTACCCTTTGAGAAATGCTTCTTTCCTTCTACTTTCAGGCTTTGTGATAATATTACTGCCTTCTGCTTTACCTGATTCTTTAGGGCCTTTCTGTACTAAGAGGGCGGACTGTCTCTCTTCGAGAATGAGCCTTTCATTTCTTTGTCTCTTTTTTTCTTTCTTTTTCATTTAATATTGCTTGCATTTGGGTGCTTTGGGTTTTCCATTTCCTTGGCTGTTAACTTACTGCTGTCATAGAATTTATGTCTAAAGCTTTGTGTTTCGCTACTTATCTCTTATTGCTTATTTTTGCGTTTGTGCGTGATTTGACCTGTAATATATTTTGTTTATCTTTCTTATGTACTATTCTTTATCATAATGGTTTCTTATTTGTTTGTGTTTGTCTTTTTTGTTTGCCCTTTGTATATTTTGTCTTTATTGGCGCTTGTGATGTCGTAGATATCGGTGTACACTGATCACAGTTTGCATTCCAAAGCTTCATAAATTCATTCTTAATCTTGTAGGTAGTTGCTGAGTCAACTATGTCATCATATATTTAAGGCTGAAGCCACGGCTTTCATGACTATAAAATGGAAATTCATTTATACTGAAAGGGTAGTACTCGAGTTGAAATTGAAAGTTGGAATAGTTTGCCCCCGTAAATGGAAGTAAAATGAATCATTGAAGCACAGAATCATAAATGTTTTGTGTAGTGTACAGACACACACACGCGCACACGCACACACACACACACACTCTCGTTTTCTCTGTCTCGTATTTCCCGACAGCACAAGCCGTGCTATTAAGGGTCCTACTACCGTCTGCTATCGAGTAGTGCTCTGCTTTCAAGTGCTGTCCCAATGCTAAACTCTTCAAAAAATTTATACTCTTCCTGACACAGGTTAAAAAAGAATAGGTATCGAATTTCTTTTTTTTTTCTATTTCTTTTAAATATATTCATTGCCATGACAAAAATTGCTGCGAACTTCAAAAGTTGAGTGTAACTACATGCAGCTATTGTAATAATAGTAATAATGTTTCTAATAAATATTATTAAATTATTTGGTATGTTGTATATTGTCAACAGTACACTGTAATTTATAATAAAGAATGATAATGCAAGTTGAAGGATGAAGTATTATTATTATTTGTTATTGTTACTTTATCGTTATTATTTACTTGTTTGCTAGTCATTAATTGTATTAGGCTTACGATAGTGTAATTACACTGACCGTGCGACTGAGTAAACATTCGCACATTATCCGCCAATTTTAAACTATTGTTACCCGATGACATTATAGAATTGCATTAATATGTCATGGAAACGTCTTTTCCGATCCGGCCGCGGATGTGTGTCTTGGTCGCTGACGAATCAACCCCGCTTACCTGGAGTGGTTGTTATTTGGGGAAGTTTGTGGTTTATCTTTAGCTCTTCCTATTCTTGTCTTCGTTGCATAGTATCCTGAAGGTTTAGCCGAGTCTCTCTCTCTCTCTCTCTCTCTCTCTCTCTCTCTCTCTCTCTCTCTCTCTCTCTCTCTCTATATATATATATATATATATATATATATATATATATATATATATATATATATATATATATATATGTTTATATTTATATATATATATATATATATATATATATATATATATATAATATATATATATATATATATATATATATATATATATATATATATATAGAGAGAGAGAGAGAGAGTGAGAGAGAGATCACACAAGGTATAATTAGAAATATGCATAAACTAATATCCAGAAGTAACGAGATAGAGACAAAAATTTAATATATATATATATATATATATATATATATATATATATATATATTATATATATATATATATATATATATTATATATATATATATATATATATATATATATGTATATATATATATTATATATATACACACATAGATATGCTTATATGTCACTAAATAGCCCGTGACAATATTGTACCTCGAAAATGTGTTGAAAGAACACGAAAGCGCTTGGTACTCCTTTTATTTTTCCTGTGGCCTTGGTTAAATACATAGATACATATATATCACATATAATATATATAATTTTTTGTTGCTATCTCGTTACTTCTTTAGCTCCTTTATGCATAATTCTAATTATTCCCAGGCAAGATTCATGTTATTTACCTTACTGTATTTCTTTTGTAAGCGCAGCAGGTAACAGATGGGAGACACATGTGTTCCCTCTACACAAGTGATTGGCTGTGTCAAAAATGTCTTGTTGTTGTTGCTCGCGTGTGAGCAAAGCCCGTCAAAACGTTGTCTTATTACGAACGGACATACTGCTACATTTTATATGTAGTATATATTTTGTATATTTTAATTATACCCTCCAAAATTTAATGACTGAGTGGGTCATTTCACTTTATAGTCACAGAAGAGGCCAGCGACAGCTCATGTCACGGGTGTACAATGTCCTAGAGACCAAACATCATCCCAGCCCAGTCTCCGCCCACGTGAGACCTAGGGAAGCAAGGAAGTGGCTACTGGTGGCCTAACAGGTAGACCTAAACCCCCCCCCCCCTCCAATCTTTACACCGCATCCTTAGCTCACAAGGATAGAAAAAGTTGCGTGTAAGTTAAAATCTGCCTTGGACCTGAGTGAGATTTTAAATTGGGATCAGCAGATTGGAAAGTTGGCTGCGATACTTGGGGGGTCCCACGACCCACCAGAGAAAGATGGACGGAGGGTCTGGCAGTCTCACTTGGACGTATGTGACCACATCTTATAAAAAGGCAGTCTCGAATTAATATCCATGAGGCGGAAATATAAAGCAATTTTTATAGTACTTGAGCAAGTTCTTAACTAGACAAAGTAAATAGAATTTGCATGTAATTCATCCGTATTATTATATGCACATTGACCTTTTCTCTTCAACTGATTAACTATAGTATGGTCACTCTCAGCCGGAACTAGTTGTTTGTTTTTGCTCTTTATCAAACAACACCTCAAAACACAATTAAAAAGGACATACGCAATTTGTTAGTTTATGCCGGATATGTTTTTTTTCGGTTTCTGTGGATCAAAACACGAAAATCTCGTGACCTAATATATATACAATGCAGCAAAATAGCCCTCTACTTTGTTGAAATTTTTTATCTTAATTTATTATAATTATTGTGATTATGATTGCTAATTTGTTTGTTGAAAACTTAACAGTTTTTCTGTCTCTCTCAAACTAAATATTTGATAAAATGTAGAGGGTAATGAAATATATCTTACCTACTGTGTGTATATATATATATATATATATATATATATATATATATATATATATATATATATATATATGTGTGTGTGTGTGTGTGTGTGTGTGTGTGTGTGTGTGTGTGTGTGTGTGTGCGTGTGTTTAAAAATCACAGTAGATGCACGTGACTTCAGTATATAAACGAATACCACAGAAAAATGACAGGCAGAAATACCAAGGGCGTTCACGTGTTTATTCACCCATCTTCAGGGCACAAATACATCCTTGTGCACGGAATATTCGTGAATAAACACGTGAAAGCGCTTGGTACTGAACTTCCGCCTGTCATTTTCTTGTGGTATTACACACACACACATATATATATATATATATATATATATATATATATATATATAAACTATAGTTATATATATAATATATATTATCAGAAAACTATGTTTGATAAACTGTTTGATATAAGAAGAAAGAGGATAATAATAAAAAATTTTGAGTGATGATGATGAGAATTGTTGCCCAAGAACTTAATTGTTTTTCCTCATCTGTTAAGCGTCTTTGTTTACAGAAATCGAGAAGAAACAAGATAGCATTGTACATACAATAATCAATTTTATATGATTAATTTTTAAATGTACTCGATATAAGAAAACATGCTCTCTCTCTCTCTCTCTCTCTCTCTCTCTCTCTCTCTCTCTCTCTCTCTCTCTCTCTCTCTCAAGAAGAAGAAGATTCGGCAGAAGATAATGTTTTCCCACACTTAGATGGTGTTTGTACAAGGCAGGGTCACGCAACCTTGTTTTTCTCCAGCGACTGCTTAATATTGGAACTCATTACACTTTTAATGTTTGCGACGGCCTGGTTTGTTTACCGGTGTGCTCGACCCCCCCCCTCTCCCCCTTACCTTACCTCCAAGCCTCTCTTCTCCCCTCACCCTCAACCCCTTCCCTCTTCCCCTTTTTCGTTTGTCTCAGTTTTTAATGGACAGGGAAACTAATTAGACATTTGCCCTCGATTACTCTGTATTTCCCTACACTTTCTTTCATTGGCCTTTTGTATTTGTTTCTTCATGTTTTCATTTTTATCCTTCGTACTCTCTTCCAGTGTAGTGACTCCTATATACTTTGTAATTCAGTCTTTCTCTGTACTCTCCTTAAGTGTGTTTCCAGTGTTTGGTACTTCCCAGTTCGTAACACCGCTCCGTTTCATTTATTATCTTTTCCCTCTCATTTACCATCTCTTTTATTTTTTATTATTTCATGTTGTGCCGCTAGTACATTATTAACCCCATTTTTGCTTTCTTCTTCCTTAATTTATTTCGTGCCCAGTATTTGCTGTTGTTTTGTACGCTTCCGTGTTCCCTCCCCCCCTCTTCTCTCATAAGTTTTTCAGGTGTTTATGTTGTTTTCCTTTGTATGAATGCCAGGGGAGGTTATTTTTGTCCTTGGGTCATTTATTTTTTTTTTTTTTCTCTCGGTGGTAATTGTTATTATAGCGGAGTGTGTGTGTGTGTGTGTCTGTGTGAGGCGCGCTCGTAATGTGCAGTAGGTGTGCACAAGGTATTTCCGTACATTAAATATTTATGGGAATGTTGTGTTATGCATTTCCGTTTCAAAGAGAGAGCTTTTATTAATTTTGTTTGGTTGTAGTAAACGTTGTGTATGTGTATATGTACATATAATACACATCAGGCACATACAAATCCACACATCATCACACACCGAAAACAGATCTATTTTTAGGTGGTCTTGGTATAATGCTGTATGAGCCGCGGCCCATGAAACTTTCAGCCGGCCGTGGTGGCCTGTTGTTGCGTTGCTAGAAGCACGATTATGGTTAACTTTAACCTTAAATAAAGTAAAAACTACTAAGACTAGAGGGTTGCAATTTGGTATGTTTGGTGATTGGAAGGTGGATAATCAGCATACCAATTTGCAGTCCTTTAGCGTTGGTAGTTTTTAAGATCTAAGGGCGGGCAGGAAAAAGTGCGGACAAAAAGTACGGACGGACAGACAAAGCCGGCACAATAGTTTTCCTTTCAGAAAACTAAAAACTGAAGCAGTGATATCTAGCCTAGACCTGATTCTTATCGAGAAGGGTGAAGACTCAAAATAAGTGAGTGAAGGCTCATCCTGAGGAGATTACATAAGCGCAATAAACATTTTTGTTTATTGTACTTATTATTAGTATATTTAATTTCACGAAAGAAACTGTCATTGAGCATTTTGCATCCATATATTTTTTTAGACTGGGTCTATTCGTCTTTCAGTCTGTCCTCGGGAAACTTCAGGTGACGCATTTGAGTTAACTGTGAAATGAGACCTGCTGAACAAATTCACCCTATACTGCTACCAAAGCTCATTTGTTATTTTTTGGCTTAGCCCATATTTTTAGTAGTTTAGTTGTCTATCGATGAGTAATATTACTGTTAGAAAATTGTAGAACCCTCAATTTCACCAATGAAGTTCTCTTGGATAATTCTTTTATATACATTTTGTATGTACAAGGTTTTAAGTCAGTTACATTATACGTTCATGCACATTTTTATATAAAATCCTTACAAGGGCTGTCTTCCCATACTGTCGTCTCAATACCAGTTTTATGTGAGTATGAATCACTTTTTGAAGGTTTTAACTTCGCTCACATATTTCAGAAAACATAAACTCCTTTTCCATTCATGTTTCTTGAAATCTCAAAATCATTTTATGTTTACCATGGAAGTCTTTCTCTACTTAGAGAGGAAATTTAATTAGTAGTTCCATCCTAGTATTTGAAGGGTTGGAGTCATGCGGAAATATCTTCCATTTGGACCTGACTGACATTTCTGATCTTTTTTTTTTATGTTGTTTTATATTGATGATGATGGAAATGAAAGGTTGGTTGTAAAATACAACGTGATATTGAAAAGCAGAGAACCTACAGGTTTTTAACCGTTAAAGTCAACCTCATATTCGGTAATCTCTACTACATACTAATATAAATATTCGCGTACGATATACTTCAGCACGTATGCACTCTATATGTACATGTGTGTGCATAATACGTATGTGCAGCTAATACCCAGTGTTGCATGAGGAGTGAGTGCTAGCAGCGGAGGGAAGGCGCATGAAAGATGGAGAGAATTTTGTTTATCGCAAGTGTGTATTTATGCATCGTTGTCGAGGTTGATCAGCATAATCGTCCGTGGCTTTGTATATAGACGTGTGCATATGCATGTGAAATTGTATGTGGGCACGTCCTTAAGGACGGAGGTATGTGTTTGAATATGCTAATAAGTCAGCTTATGGTTCCACTCCGTAGGTATGTCTTTTTGTGATCGAGTGTCCTCTACCCAAATCTTATTTGTGAAGGATGATGATGATGATGATGATGGCGGCGGCCGGGCACAATGTGTACATTCCTTGTGTACGTCTGTTGAGATAACGCGTACACAAGTGTTTTCTTAAGTCATAAACGAGGCAATGAACTTTGTTTACTAGCTGCCTGGGTCTTGTTTCTGATGAGATGCTCTCTCTCTCTCTCTCTCTCTCTCTCTCTCTCTCTCTCTCTCTCTCTCTCTCTCTCTCTCTCTCTCTCTTTGTGTTATCGTGCTAGGTTATGATTTATATCCACTAGCACACCTCTCTCTCTCTCTCTCTCTCTCTCTCTCTTTGTGTTATCGTGCTAGGTTATGATTTATATCCATCACACTGATTTCTCTCCTCTAACTCTCTCTCTCTCTCTCTCTCTCTCTTTGTGTTATCGTGCTAGGTTATGATTTATATCCACTAACACACCTCTCTCTCTCTCTCTCTCTCTCTCTCTCTCTCTCTCTCTCTCTCTCTCTCTCACTGAGCTTGTCTAGCAGCTTATTCAGCTTTTTATTTTATTTATATGTAAACAGTCCCCATATGGCGGTGTTACCGAATTATGAAATATGTTAGCGTTTAAAATGACACTATTCGATATGATTTACACCCAAAACCAGGAAGTTCCTTTTATTCAGATTATAATGATCATAACAGTGGATATAGTTTTTTTTAAAGAAGTTTTATATTTATAAGGTTTTGTTAATATCTGATTTTATTTATTCTAATAGTTTATAATAATGAGAAAACGTTAAACATATAGGGGAGTCTTTCAATCAAGCGCACCTTAGCTTTTTTTTTTAAATCTTAACGTTGAGCATTCCTTTCACCTTTTATGCTTGTCATGTCGATATATCAAATATAAATTGGTATCTCCCGTTGGGGCACCAGATAGAATAATTTTGTTTGCATTTTTTCCTGTAAGATAAATAATCAACATTATTGTTAACATTATTTTTTGTCAAATTAAGGAAAGCTTCAAAATCACAATATAGGACCCGTTATTGTCAATCTTTGCTTTTATCCTCTCTCTCTCTCTCTCTCTCTCTCTCTCTCTCTCTCTCTCTCTCTCTCTCTCTCTCTCTACCCAGTTGTCTTATCCAAGTTGTTCCCGAAGCAGTTCATTCAAATTCACATAACCGTAGGTCAATATTATGTTTGGCCGTGTCGAATCCCCTTCCGTTCTTTGTTTTGAAAATACAATAAATAAAATCTTACACGTCCATTTACTTGTTTTAAGTCAACACATAAAAGATTGCACGGGATCATCTTCCTGTTGTTCGTGTATTAATTCGTGGAATGTTCAGATATATATATATATTTTTTTTATTTCGTGACTTCTTTCAGCTCCATGTAAGAGCTTTTGGGGGAAAATGTAAGATTTGTCGATTGTTCTTAGTTATTGGGGATGAATTTTGAATCGTTTTTAACTATTTATGATTTCGTTTTTAGTCGTGATTTTTTAGTTATTTTTATATTTTGTAGTAGGCTTTGTTTTTTTTATCGCTGTGTCTCTTTTATTGATATTCGTTCTTTCCTAGCATTCTTTTATTGACATTTATTGTAGTTTTGATTAGTTTTATTGTTACTTTTCCTGCCGTTCAACAAGTTATAGGTGATCATATACTCAGCTTCTCATGTTGCCGTCTTAACTGGAATACAAGTACCCCAAAGTCGCGGGATTTCATTTTGTATTCTTTCTAGTTTGTTGCTTTTGCCTTCCCTCCAGATATATTCCTTTTTTATAATTATTTTAATAGGTGTCATAAATATATAGCGTGGTCAAAGTTATACCTAATCGAGAAATACTTTTTATCTTATATCTTGTCAGTTTTTCCCATATTAGACGTGTTTCACATTTATTATTATTATTATTATTATTATTATTATTATTATTATTATTATTATTATTATTATTATTATTATTATTATTATTATTAACCCATCTTTCGTAACTTTCTATGTTCATAGATTGAATACATTCACCTTCTTAATCATGCGTCTTTAATCCCCATTTTTTCATCATTTCGTCTTGGAATACATTTGCTTACAACAGTCGTAATTTCACCACCGCCTCCTTCCGCACTATTACTGTCCTCCTCACTATACCCTTAATCAACCACGCTATCACCATCTTTCACATCACTATGTTCCCCAATATCCTGACACTGTTTTCATCAATTACACATTGTGTACTCTGTCACAGTGCACATCACAGTCTCTTTAACCATACTCCCATCCCCATCACCACATTATATTCATCATCTTCATCAGAATCACCTCAGTCACACTTTTCACAGTTACCTCAATCTCACACTCACAGTCTTCACTTTTATCACCATTTTCGTTCACTGATAAAGTTCTGCAGTTAATTTCAGGGCCTGACGTGTATTGTGTTGTATGTCGTAAAAATCACGTCATTGTGGGATCCCGATTCCTTGTGGTAAATACAGTATCTAAATAAAATTGATGGGATGATTCTTTCAGTGTATGGAATGCCTTAGATGGTAATCCATTCTAAGGAATTTCCGTGGAGCTGGTTTTTACATTCATGGAACTCTGTAATGCAGATTCATATAGAACTATGTTCATGATAACATTTTCGTCCTCAAGATTTTTAGTTTTCTGTAAAAGAAAACGTCTGAGGTGGCTATTTTTCTGTCCTTCCGCACTTTTTCTTTCCGCCCTCAGATCTTAAAAACTACTGAGGCTAGAGGGCTGCAAATTTATATGTTGAACATCCACCTTTCAGTCATCAAACATACCAAATTGCAGCCCTTTTTTTTTTATTTTTTTATTTTATTTAAGGTTAAAGTTAGCCATGATCGTGCGTCTGCCAACAACATAGGCTGCCACCGGGCCGTGGCTGAAAGTTTGATAGGCCGCGGCTGAGAATTTCATGGGCCGTAGCTGAGAATTTCATACAGCATTATACGCTGTACAGAAAAGTCGATTGAGCCGAAGAAACTTCGGCGCATTTTTTCCTTGTTTATTTTTCAGAGTAACTTCATGGAATTGGATCTTTCATTTCATGGCTGTTTTATAATAGTAATTCTGAGGAACTTTTATTGGGTTTGTTTCCGTCATTCTAACTAACTTTTAATGGGTTTGTTTCCTTCATTCTAACTAACTTTTATTGGGTTTGTTTCGTTCATTCTAACTAACTTTTATTGGGTTTGTTTCGTTCATTCTAACTAACTTTTATTGGCTTTGTTTCTGTTATTCAAAATAACTTTTATTGGGTTTTTTCCTTCATTCTAACTAACTTTTATTGGTTTTTTTTCTGGCATTTTAACTAAATTTTATTGGGTTTGTTCCTGTTATTCTACAGTAACTAACTTTTATAGGGTTTGTTTCTGTCGTTCAGTAAAATTTTATTGGCTTGATTCTTTCATTCTTTAGAACCATTTACTAGTTCGATTTTTCTTTACGAATTTCTTCATTGATTTAATTTTTTCCGTCTGTGATTTGATTCTTTATTTTTGCAGATTCTTTGTTTTCACACTAAGGAACTTTTTTAAGTTGCCTTAATGCATTTTATGGAAGTTGCATGGGGTTGATTCATTCCTTTCCTGTAACCTTTGCGTATTTGATCCTTTTATTCTACGTAACTTTATCCTTGATTCCTTTGTTCTGCTGGACTATTTATGGATTTTACATCTAGGTTCCATGGAAATTTTAGGGATCTGATACCTTCATTCTGTAGAACTTTCATATTTTTTTCACTGAGTGGGACTTATAGTTAATTCTTTCCTTCCTTCATTGCAGGCACAGCCATGTCTACTTTCTAGAAAGAGTTGACTGTAGATTAATTGCTGTGGTGTGCATACTAATTTACGGGAAAATTTGTAAAATTAAAAAGATTGTGCTACAAATGAAGAAAAATTCTCCGGTGAGTTGGGCGAATTTGGGGTCTTATTGCACAATATAGGAATAATTTCAGGTTTATGCTTAATTTTAATTTGTTATTGGCTATATCTTTTCAGATTTCAGTGCTTTCCAACCTAATTTTATCGTGCAACCGAGGCAGTAATAATGATAAACTGAGAAATATTTATAAAAATACATATATCGCAATCTTAGGGATAATGCATGTTATCCACTGCGCACCAGAGTCAAATCGCTTTTCTCTATACTAGTGTCAATAACGTTCTCGCTGTATATTAGTATCGCTGCAACGTTTTCTGCACTATATATTTAGAATAAAAAGAGCGGGGCGAAAAGCATGCATGTCCAATGATGTCATTAGAGCTAGAAACGGCGTTGACCCGTAAACGTTAATGACTCATAAAAAGAAAGCTTTGTTTACGCTCTCCAGAGTTATTGTTTTGTAAGGGCCAAGAACGAAGCGGAGGGTCGCAGCAGAGTCGTCATTTGCATACGCATATTACCCGACCTCGCATGACGTACAAGACCATAAACGGACGCATTCACAAACAATACAAGTTTTATAACCGGCCGTTTGTGTGTCCGCGTGTTTGTTTTGTTTTCGGCTCCGTGTCCGGAAAGGGTTTTCGCGGATTTTGATTTTCGTCGGCAGCGGCAGTGCGCCGTCCGTGTTATTGCAGGTTCACTGGAACTCCATTCGTAATATAATTAATTTGTTTTTGTTTATGTTTGTGTTTATATTGTCGTCGAAAATTGTTGGGCCATTTCCCGCACGTTGTTTACGCCAGTGTTTTGGTCTGGTTGTTTTAGATTGAATGGCGGAAGAATGGATCATTCATTTGACAAATACCACAGTATTTTATTCGGTACTGGCCAGCCCCTGTGAAGGTTCTTCAACGCAAAGGCCTGCCTGAACTGCTTATTAATTATAATAGAAATGCGGTAGCACCTGCAGAATAATATGTAAATAAAAAATAACGAATATCATGATAACAGCAGCGACAACAGAAGCAGATTGACATGTTTATACTTCGTCACTAAATCCGGTTGGTCACCTGGGCGCAGTCTTGCACGCGAATCTTTTCGTCGACGGAGGCGCCGCCAGTTGCAAGACCTCTCTCTCTCTCTCTCTCTCTCTCTCTCTCTCTCTCTCTCTCTCTCTCTCTCTCTCTTCACCACCTGTTTCATGCGTCCTTGATATTCAACGTCTTTTAGAATATGAAAAGCACTGCGTCATCTGAGACACCGGGGAAGAAGATTGGGAAGATATTTATAAATATAGTTACTACGCAACTTGAGAAAAGTATTAGACATAGTAATTAAAGGAAGCAGATTAGTTTTCATTTGGGAAATGGAATAGCGAGAAATGTTTAACAACGACTGATGTGCGAAAATACGTAATAACATTTGACGTGATAAACTTAAGGAATATATATATATATATATATATATACTATATATATATATGTGTGTGTGTGTATGTATGTATATGCGCATTACTGCAAGGATTTTTCACGACTAAATTAAAGAACGTATATAATTGCATCTTTTTCAGCGGTCCACGGTCAGGAATTAATCTCGATAATATAGCTTATAGCTTACGTATAAATCACTTTAATCACGAACTTGTAAACATATTAAAAATAATCTTTAGGAGACAAGGATTTGCTGTAAAACTTCTTAAACATATTATGCAGAAATTAGTTCACCTTCTCTGAATGAGGCTCACGGAATAAAAAAAAAAAAAGTGAAGCAGACATACTCTATATTATACCCAACAAGTACAGAACTGAAAGTGACTTCCCTTCCTTAATAATAGCTCTGGCCATAAGTAATATTGCTATCGTTTCCCATAGTATGTAGCCCATTCATCGGGCTCTAACCAACCGCTCATTCTGACAGCTGTTTATCTCGGTAGATCTGAGTCATTTCGATAAGAAATCTAAGAGCAACAGGCATCTTACAACCTCAAAGACTCGGCCCATAACCCTAGACAACCCCTTAAACTCGTCGGCTCATTGTTCCCAAACCATAACCTCGTCCAACCCTGCCCGTCTTCCCTTGTCATTTTCCTTCAGATTATAATTACCTCTCTCTCTCTCTCTCTCTCTCTCTCTCTCTCTCTCTCTCTCTCTCTCTTTACCCTAATTTTAAATTGACGTGGAAGTTGAAATGTTGTTTGTATGTTTTCCGGTGCCACATAAGTACATAAGTATGAAAGAACATCTTTCGTTTTAAAGAATAAAAAAATGCTTTGAACAAGCAACCTTATTCCAGAGTTTTGGGAATCAAATGTTAGCTCCTTTTGACGTCAACCCCTTTCAGTGAAAAATGCATACAGTGTGCAATACATGCATACACATATACATAATACACATTATATACAGATGTGTGTGTATTCTCTCTCTCTCTCTCTCTCTGTGTGTCTGTCTCTCAGTCTCTACCCCTATCCCTATTTACGTCGTGCAAATCATCATCAGCTTTACGGGAGTTGGTCTTATGCTGTGTCTTCGTATTTGTATTGTCTATTTCCACCCTGTTTATTGTTGGATTGTTTGTTTGTCCTCGGCGCTGTCTCCTCGCTCTGTTTACTCAAGTTTTTTCCCCCCCTCTTTTTGTTGTGTTTCTAACAGTCGCCGGAGCTATGAGAGCGAGTTCTCTCTCTCTCTCTCTCTCTCTCTCTCTCTCTCTCTCTCTCTCTCTCTCTCTCTCTCTCTCATGCGCACGCATGTGTGTACATACAGTTTGAAGTTTAATTTATCATAATGAGATTAGCGTGTTTTATCATAATTAGCATGCTGCCATGTAAGGTAGTTTTAGGTACAGCCAAACCTCTCAGAAATGTCACAGTTGTTTTATTAGGAGAAAGTGATTGATATGACGGTCACACTAATTTTTTTTATTCAGGTTTATAGCCTCAGCAACACCAATATCGTCAAACCTCGTTAACTGGTCCTTGTTTCCAATACCAAAACTGGATCAGTATGGCGCGGCGCAGACATTTTGAGGTTTGCCAACAATGTTTTCCTGTAATGAGGCTAAATATCCAGTATATTTCGTCACTTGCAGTATTGATATTGGTGTCTTTAAATTGTGATATGGAAAAATCTAGCATGCGTTAGTCTTTCCTTTCTGTTTCAATGCCTGAACTAAATTCAAGGAGCTGTGTACAGTACGTCTGTCTCTTTACATAGAAAAGAAAACGTAGTTATTTTTCCGTGGAATCATCTTTGTATTTATATTTACCTCCGAATTTGAAAATGCTGCGGAGTGATGGTTATTTTTCCCCCAGACAATGTGGTAGTGTCAAACAACCTTGTTATGGTATTATGAAAAACAAAATATGATTAACGCTGTGATATTAACCTCAGAACCACCCACCTGAAAAATAATGAAAAACAAACACGGAAATGACTCGACACATCACGTCGTAGAAATTGGAATTTCCATTAGATGCTGGGAATGATTACATTAACATTTTTTCTTTTGATTTTCATGCTTGGAATTATCCAGTTAGTGTTATGATTTAAAGTCTGCAGTTTGGAATGGTTTCATTAACTTGATTGTGGTTACTAAGTATATTCTTTCTTTTCTCAGCTTATTGGATTTATTTCCTTCGATGCCTTATTTTTGATATCCTGTGTTGCTTAGTATTTAGATAAGGCTTATTATTTTTGCTTGTCTTTTTGAAAACCTGGATGTTGTAAGTTTCCTACACGTTCCCCCCCCCTGTTTTGCCTTATTTGAAATTTTAAATTTCCAAAATCGTTAACACCTTCCGCCCCAAAACAAATAAGTGCCTTGATATCATCTATTAGAAAAGCTTCAGAAAGGCACTGAACACTCGAATATAAGAATTTAGAGAAAGCGAAAGTACTTGTGAATAAGCCTTAGAAAAAAACTATGTCAGTCCACTGCAGCTTGTCGCGTCAGTCACTTCTAAATGAGCGAATAAACGTTACAGTTTTACCCACATTAGTTTGTGTAGAGTCGCAGGTTTATAGATTTCTGTGTGCATCTTTCGTGTATATAGGCAGTATATCAAGGAAACCACCCTCCTACCCCCTCCCCTCCCCCACAGCCCTCCCTCCACCCACCCTCCCGCCCCCTCCCCGCCGTCTATCCACCCACAAAAGTGGCCCTTGGAGAACAATAGCAAGCGCCATGTTTGTTGTCTAAATCTTGGGAGCCAAAGCAGTGCTAAGTCAGAGGCTGGCAGAGGCTAAGGGCGAGTTTATACTGTATAATCTGCCCTCCATTCATCGCATTCCAGGACGACTGAATTTCCTTATGCAAACTTAATCCATTCAGTTCAGTAAATTCCTCTTATCTGTCACCCCCTCCGGCTCCTTCCTTTCTAAACACGGATATTGAGAGAGTATTGGGTAGGTAGGTAGGTCCTCTCTCTCTCTCTCTCTCTCTCTCTCTCTCTCTCTCTCTCTCTCTCTCTCTCTCACTCACAGAAGAGGACGGGCTGTTTGGTGTGCGGTCTTCATCTGGTGGGGAAGATGGAAAGAGATGAAGAAACTGTCTCGAAGGAAATAGCGACAATGAAGAGGTATTATTATCGTGAAGAAAATTATATAAAGATGAGAGGAGCATTGACTGGTGCACTTTGTGCAGAGGTGGAGAGAGTGGTATTTATATTAAATACTATAAGTCATTGCTTGATGATGAAAACTTTGTGCCAAGGTGAAAATCACGAAGCAGACATTAGGAAAACGCCTCAAAGTCGGAATTACGAAAAAATGGGGAAAACTGTATAGAATGAGGAACCTTTGTAAAATTGAGAAAAATTACATACATATAAAGCTAAGGAAAATTTTAAAATTGAGAAAGTCTAATAACGATGTTATAATGAAGAATAAAATTTTGAAAACGAGAGCAATTCAAAACCTAAAACTCCATAATGAGGAAATAAATGAGGAACCGGAAAAAAGGTATTTAGAAAGACAAAAGCCGTGGAAAACTTCATAAACTATCTAAATATGGAGGATCCTGTACGTGGAATTGATATAAGTATGAGGAAAATTGTAAAAAAAAAAAGGAAGACGTATAAAGTTTTGGAAAACTTTTAGGAGATGGAATGCAGACCATTAAAAACGAAGAACTGAAAGAGGAAAATTACCCACTTCTCTCCAGTCTCATTAGTTTTCAGCATTTCGAAGTATTGTTCCTTGCACCAAACCGCCAGTGTTTGTTGTCAGTCCTATCATGCTTTTCTTTTTTTTCTTTTTTTTTAATTTCAACGCTCCTTTTTTACCTGGGTTTGGGACCGGCAGAGTGTTGCTATTGTTGATATAAAATTACTGAAGTTATAAGAAAAGTATTTTTTTCCTGTGCAGATGTTACGTCTAAATTGAAAATGTGGAGAGAGAAAGAGAGAGAGAGGCGGGTGGATTAATTTTTACGTAAGATTGCAAATTGCAACAAGATATGAGAACCATTATCCCTCCTTGCACAGTTTTACCCATTCATATTCCATCTTATATCTTTAGCATAATTTACTGCGAAAACTGAAGAATAATCCTGAAAGGGATAACAAAAAAAATTGTGGTTATCGTTTCGTTATATGCAATGAAACTCTATTAACCTCCATGTGTTATGGACGTATTTATTGGGGTCTATATCATTATACCTACCCACCACCTTTCCATGCGCACCTGAAATATGCTGAATCATTGTACTTTTTCCCCAGTACACCGCTTGTCTTTGTCGGTGAAACTGATAGACACATTGGTCGCGCTCTTATATTCAGTGTTTTATTTCCCCAGTTTTTTTTTTTTTTTTTTATAATTTGTGGCTGATTGTACGATGTATTGCGTAAGGACGTTGGTGACGCATTCCTCACACTTGTATCAAAAAGACCTGTCTGGTTTTCATCATATTACCATTATTCGATCATGGATTTACTGCGAAAAAAATTAAATTTAAACGAACATGCTCTAATAGCCCTTTTTCATCGCTGACGTTTCATCCCCGCTTGCTCATTGCATTGTCATGTTAATATTCAGAGGCAGATCTATCAACAGTAACATTTAAATATCAAGCTTGGATGGAGAGGCATCTCATGTACTGCACTGGGGTCTGCTGCAGCCAGCACAGCATAGCAGCAGCCAGCACAGCATTCCAGCGCCCGAGCTATATATATGTAAACTTATCATCATCTCGAATGGCTGTTTTAAATGCCACACTCCTCCGACGGTGAATTATGCACCCGTTCCAAGGTGCGAACGCGACCCTCTTGTTGCTTGTGTGTGTGTGCGCGCGAGCGCGAGCGCGCGTGTTTGTGTTTAGATGTTCGCGTGTTGAGGTGTGTGTGTGTGTGTGTGTGTGTGTGTGTGTGCGACCGGACCCTCATGATGTTTATATCTACGCGTGTCCGTGTTTGACCTGAACCAGGTTTTTGATCTTTTTGTTGTTTTTGTTTTGCTTGCATTCCAAGGTGTTACCTTGCGCTCTCGCTGTTGTTGTTGTTGTTGTTGTAAGGTGCGCCTGAACCATGTTGTTTTTGCTGTTATAGTTATCGTAAATTGGGAATGATTTAAAGCACGTTTCTGAAAGCAGTTTTTGGGTCTCCAGCTAGATGCTGGTTTAGTGACTGGTCTAGTGTGGTATTTATGAGCAATGGAGAATTTGGAATCCTCATGTTTCCACCCCCCCCTCTCTCTCTCTCTCTCTCTCTCTCTCTCTCTCTCTCTCTCTCTCTCTCTCTAAAATATAATATATATATAAATATATATATATGTGTGTGTGTGTGTGTGTGTGTGTGTGTATGGTTTGTGTTGATAGAATTATGAAACAGATTTTGAAGAATGAGTAAAATTTGATATTTTATATTAACTGAGGCACTCACACAATATTTAAACACATGCGTACGCAGTATAAATGTGTCTGTGTATACTTACATACTGACAGAGAGAGAGACAGAGACAGAGACAAATGTTGCATATGTCATTCGATAGCGTCTGGATGGAGGTGCAAAAGTGTTATTGAAAGGTACGACTGAAAAGTATACCTGGTGTTTGTTTACTCAGGGCGGTTGTTTGTGAGCGACTGTGTTGGTAAAAGACTCTTGTCATTGATTGTGTCGGTTATTTTCTGCCGTTTGTCAATGTCATTGTTGTTTCGTGTGACGAATGTCTTTATTTTCCTCGTCTCTCTTTTTTTTCTTTTCCGCGTCTATTCGTTCGGATGCATTCACAGCCCGCGTTATTTTTCTCTGCAGATGGTTGCAATGATACGTTCAAGTGTTTGATCTTCGAGTCTTTCGGAACAATTTCTCTCTCTCTCTCTCTCTCTCTCTCTCTCTCTCTCTCTCTCTCTCTCTCTCTCTCTCTCTCTCTCTCTCTCTCTCTCTCTCTTCTCTCTCTCTCTCTCTTGTGTCTCTTTCTAATCATTACTGTAACTACTTCATTCTCGATCATTTTTAAACTCTCTCTCTCTCTCTCTCTCTCTCTCTCTCTCTCTCTCTTGCTCTCTTTGCTTGTGTCTCTTTCTAATCATTACTGTAACTACTTCATTCTCGATCATTTTTAAACTCTCTCTCTCTCTCTCTCTCTCTCTCTCTCTCTCTCTCTCTCTCTCTCTCTCTCTCTCTCTTCTCTCTTTTGTGTCTTATTGTGTCTTATTGTCAATTCACTCTCATTCTCGATCATTTTTCTCTCTCTCTCTCTCTCTCTTTGCTTGTGTCTCTCATTCTCGATCATTTTTCTCTCTCTCTCTCTCTCTCTCTCTCTCTCTCTCTCTCTCTTTTGCTTGTGTCTCTTTTTGCTTGTGTCTCTTTATAATCCCTTCTGTAACCTCTTCATTCTCGATCAATTTTAAACTCTCTCTCTCTCTCTCTCTCTCTCTCTCTCTCTCTCTCTCTCTCTCTCTCCTTCTTCTTCTTTCTGCGCGTCTTTCTATTTCTCTTTGTATGTGGGTCTGTGCTTCCTTCTGGCACATGTTTGTTTGGCGGCAGGGTATCGGCAGGAACAGGCGCGGGTCCGGATGAACAAACAGGCTGCTGTTTTGCCTCCGGGCTAAACTAAACAACCAGCAACTAATCCAAACATCGGCGACTCTCACAAATTCAATTTGTCCCCCTCCTAGAGAGCTGGACCCCCTTGCTCACTTCCCCCTCCCCAATCCTCCTCATCCACAACACCATCCGATATCACCCCGCAAACCACTCCCACCTTCTTCTTCTTATTCTTCTTCTTCTTCTTCTTCTCGTCAACCTTCTTCCTAAAACCTCCTCATCATCCTTCCACTTACATCTTTATTTCCTTCTCTCGTCATCATCCTCACCAAGAACCCCCCCCCCCTCCTTTATTCCTCCACCTCCCTCTTCTCTTCTCTCTCTTGCGTCGTTTCTTTCTTTCCTCACTCTATGCTTTTATCCCCTCACCCCTCTGTGCCTGCCTGCTGACACTCGCCTCCTACTACTACTCCTCCTTTTTCAAGCCCTCATCTCCACCACTCCGTTCCCTCCCCTCGTTTCCCCTTAGTTCACTCTATCCCCTCTCCTCACCTCCCTTCCCCCTCTCCTCATCTCTACTCGACCATTGATAAAATGCTTGTGTACCTGGTACCCTCCGATGCTTAAATAACAGTCTCTGTGTATCGCTAGCCAGAGCAAAGCCGCTTAGGTCATTTTTTTTTTTTTTTTTTTTTTTCACCTTTTGACAAATTTGGTATGGGAATTTTTATATTAGTTACAAGTTTTCATGTGCTGATATTTCTTATTCTCTCTCTCTCTCTCTCTCTCTCTCTCTCTCTCTCTCTCTCTCTCTCTCTCTCTCTCTCTCTCTCTCTCAGTTTTCGGGATGGGATAGAAGTATTTCCATTAAGTTGATAGTGAGACCTTTAACCTATATATACCGTCATTTACTCTTGCGTTATTCCGGCCTGTCGTAATTGTTGTCTCGTTCATAATTTCTGATTGTTTTGTTTAGTGTTGTGACATGCTGATGCAGAGAGAGAGAGAGAGAGAGAGAGAGGGAGAGATAGGGAGAGAGAGACCTACGAACATCCATCATTGCAAATTTAGTATAATTTACACTCTCCTTTTCTACCGAACTCTCGCCACGTCCCATGATTAATTTTCCTCGTCGGCCTTCATGTGTGAAAGGGGAATAAAGAAAAAAGGATGAAAAGAGACAAGGCGAAAACGATGAAAGTCTTCGTGATTTTATTGTGATAGATGGCCGAGTTGTTTGTCAACTTGTTTTGACCCGGCGTAATTCAGTGCTTCGTTGAGTTCCCCAACAACTTTTAACATTTCCACATAAGCTTAGTCCTCGCTTAGACGCGTTTTCTCTCTCTCTCTCTCTCTCTCTCTCTCTCTCTCTTCGTCCAGATTTTTTGTTTGTTGCTGTCCCGTTTACTCAGCTCTCTCTCTCTCTCTCTCTCTCTCTCTCTCTCTCTCTCTCTCTCTCTCTCTCTCTCTCTCTTTTCGTCCAGATTTTTATCTGTTGCGTCCCGTTTACTCAGCGCTCTCTCTCTCTCTCTCTCTCTCTCTCTCTCTCTCTCTCTCTCTCTCTCTCTCTCTCTCTCTCTCTCACTTAAATAATGCTTGTAGTGTTCCCCGTTAAGTTATTGTGCAAGAGCTTCCTTTAAAGACAGGCGTTCAAGATTTAGCCTAATTTAACGGAAAGAGTTTCTTTCCCAGAATACAATGTACAGTAGATGTAGTGTCGTGTACACCAAGTGCCGCGTGTCTTCTGCCGACCTTTTAAGTTTTGGTCCATGCCTTTGAAATATGTTTTAACTTGCGAGTGTGAAGTAATGCGAAGTTGCGGACTCGATGAGTTGACACTGTTATGGATTCACGATAAGGGGGAGTGATTGGCAGGTCGCAGGATTTGAAGGCTGCAGTGAAGTCTAAAGAAATAGTCGAATTAGTCCACTTTGTTTCCTGAACTCGTTATGCATGTGTACGCACATGTTATACATATACAAACATAATGTATATGTATAAATATGTGTATATATATGTGTGTAATTGTTTGTTGTATGTCTTGCTTTTTAAAAGAAAAGAGAAATGGGAAAATTTCTTATATTAAATGGAGAAGAGCGTTGATGTTCCTCACTTTTAATTGTTAAACACTCAAAGACAAACTTCTAAAGATAGAAATTGTGCCAGGATCTACTAATGGGAAAAGGATAAAGAAGTTAGAAGACAGCGTACCTTTTTTTTTTTCTTTTCACACGTAACTTCACATGCACACATGCGGGGGATGGATTTGATGTAGCTTGGTCAACGCGTATCGCTGTAGGGTACACAGGTCTTTCGCTGCATAAATAGTGGTGCATTTGTCGTCAACAATGTGTGCCTGTGTGCCTGGATTGTTTAGATCTGTGTTGTGTTGTGTCGCTGTTTGATCTTAGCGTGGACGAACTCCCTCCCTCGTCAACGCAATGGAAGGAGGACGTTAAAATGCGACGGAGTTTTGTGAAAATAGCAACAAATCTCTTTTTGAACAGACGTGCATAAAGGGACCACCGAGCTTTGAGGGGAAGAGAAATATTTATGAAGAAAACAATCGATAATGCCGAATGCTGCTGTGCTGTGCTGTGCTGTGCCGGAGGAGCTTCTAGAAGGGGTCTCTGCTGCTGAACGCTGTGTGTGTGTGTGTGTGTTTTGTCGAATTCGCCGGCGTCGTTGGACCAGAGGTCGTTTATGCGTTGACGATAAATAGTTGCGTGTAAGATTGGCCATTGATTTATACATTATGACCCGCCTGTAAGTCACGGCCTGGTCGTACAATTACATCTGTCGCGTTATTATTGTTGTTGTTGTTGTTGATATTTGTACGTTTCTGAAGGGTGGGAAATGGTTACGGGGCGAGGCGTTGGTGGGATGGTCGGTAAGGGTTTGGAATCCAATTAAAATAGGGCGATCGAAAATGTGGCATTTGGTTCTTGGCTCTGTGTCGCGTATGTTTTTGGAAGGAGACGAAATTCAATTTATAATCACCGGAGACACCAGCATCGCTTGCATAAACAACACATGGACTCGATACAGAGACTTGGGTTCCGCATGCCTCAAGTGCGGCAGCGGGCTCTAATCGTCCCTACGGTCAGTCCTCGTAGGGGTCATTATCGCCTGGCTAAGTAGGTGCAAGAAAGCCCTTGTGGCAGTGAGTTGCATCGAGAGAGTAACGTTGTTGTCCCTTCTGATAGGTTTTGTTTACCTATGACGACGGCAGTTGCCAGCGATCTCCAACAGCCACCATTTTTCCGGACGGCTTTTTTGAATTATGGTCCGATTCCTCTTCGCATTTTGTGTCCATCACCGTATTTTTGGGAGGGCTCCTTTGCCCAAATAGTTAACAATAGCGTTAGATCGAGTGGCAACGTAAAAGAGAAGAAGAAAAAAAAGTCGGGTGTCGGCCGACGCGGCGTTCGGTGACACTTGGGGTATAGTCGGGGGAGAGAGCGTGTTGAGTTTGCAGTGTTGTCACTGAAGCATCATTGTATTTACAATCCTGATTGGTATAAACTTGCCTTAATGTATTCTCAGCAGGAATCTGGCATTTCTTATGGAATGAACGTAATCACAATAGGAGGAGGCGCGTTTCACTGCCTTGTCTTCCTTTCCCATAATGCAGCGTTCTTTCTGCTTCTTCTTATACTTCTTCCAGTTCTTCTTATTCTTCCTCTTCTCCTTCTCCTCCTCCTCCACCCCCTCCTCCTCCTCCTCCTCCTCCTCCTCTCGCGCCTTCCAAGGCATTATTATTCGCTCATTGATTTGCATGTCATTGTTTATAGTAATCGATTCATTAATGGTGTTACGCCACTGTTGCATTACTGTTCCCGTCACTAAGCGAAGAGGGATTTTGAGAAAGAGAGAGAGAGAGATGCTCTCTCTCTCTCTCTCTCTCTCTCTCTCTCTCTCTCTCTCTCTCTCTCTGTAAGTTTTTATTAAGTGTGCTGGGTCTCCGGTCTTTAGAGTGATTGCTTCTCAAGTCGCGTTACTAGCATATATGTATATATATGGGGCCAATTGCGGAACACCATCTCTCTCTCTCTCTCTCTCTCTCTCTCTCTCTCTCTCTCTCTCTCTCTCTCTCTCTCCATTTGGCAACTTTCGCATTTTGACGGGTGGGGGAGGATGAGGGACGGGTAAGGGAAGACTTCTGAAATCTAAACACCAGGCCAAGTTGTGTGTGTTTGTGTGTGTGTGTGAGAGAGAGAGAGAGAGAGAGAGAGAGAGAGAGAGAGAGGTGTTTGGTAGGGGAAGGGCGGCAAAGAGGAAAAGGGCAGGAGGGTGGGGGAGGGGGGGAATGTAAAAAGGCGAAGAACATGGGGGTGCATATGGAATAAGTAGAAAAGGGGGGGGGGCGACTTGTCAAGGGAGGGACTTTGAGAGTGGGTGTGATTGGACTGTTTATAACGCAGTGGTGATTGTCATGAGTGTTTATGAGGAAAGGTTTCAGACAAGATCCGAATTGCGTTTCGGTGTGGTAAGAAGGCTAGACCACCTGCGTGTATAGGGTTAAAGTATAAATTCTCCGTTCTCATTTACGCACGAACACACTATATACATAAACATGTATATATGTACACACATACACACACACACACACACACACATATATATATATATATATATATATATATATATATATATATATATATATATATATATATATATGAAACGTTTATTTGGGCGGGTGGACCATATATAAGAAACCATCCTTTGGTAAATATTACATGTTTTGTCCAGATTTTCAAAAACCCTCTTTTATCTTCAATACATTTTCCAGTGAATTCGAGAGATACGGAGAAAACTTCATGTTTACGCACGTATAGATCATTTGAACAAAACTCGGTAATGACCTCGGGAATAGCAAGTGGGTCTGTCCCACCGTCTCTCCATCCTTGTTCCCTTGTCTCTGTTTCTCGCTTCGTGTTAGAGTGTCTACTCACCTTCAGTGGTCTGGGTTACTGTCTACTCCAAACCGAAGTGCACAAAGAAATTCGTGAAATATAGTTGCGAGGGTAAGGGTCTAATATCCAGCGGGAAATGGATCCTCAGATTTCGGCAGGCAAGAGATTCTCTTGCGTTGAGTAAATCAGGGGATGCGAGTGAAATGCTTTTGAGAAGATTGATGTTGTTTGTTCCAGCGTTGTTGTCCGTAATTAAAAGAAGTAGCTCTCTCTCTCTCTCTCTCTCTCTCTCTCTCTCTCTCTCTCTCTGTTGAGGATAAACACCCACTATATATATATATATATATATATATATATATATATATATATATATATATATATATATATATATATATATATATATATATATATATATATATACATTATATATATATATATATATATATATATATATATATATATACCTCTCACACATATATATACATACATATACACACACAAGTCTCTCTCTCTCTCTCTCTCTCTCTCTCTCTCTCTCTCTCTCTCTCTCTCTCTCTCTCTCTCTCTCTCTCTGTTGAGGATAAATATATATATATATATATATATAATATATATATATATATATATATATATGCATATATACATACATACATACATACATACACACACATACATACGCAGTGTTCTGCGCTCTAAAAGCCATAAATATCTAGTTAAAACTGACTGTATTATATGTATTTATTTAGCTCAGTATATAAGTGTGTGTCCGTACGTTTTTGTGGGCGCGTATGTGCGTGAGAGTTAAGAAATTGACAGACGAGAGAGAGAGAGAGAGAGAGAGAGAGAGAGAGAGAGAGAGAGAGAGAGAGAGAGAGAGAGAGTGAGTTTGACTATGCAAATGATATGAAATAAGGGGAATAGATGCCACTAAACAGCGCGCGAGTGCTATTGGCTCTTTGGGTGAGTACTATCTTAGGTTTTGAGGATCTCTTTAATTCCAAAAAGAAAAAGTTTTGATTATTGCAGTGCTTATTTTTTCTAGGTGTTTTATGGCTTAAGCTGATAGTTAGATGTAATTAAAAAAAGTAAGACGTTGATTATTATTACTTTTAAAATGCAATAGCGAGAACCTTTTTTTATTTTTAAGCAAATGCGCGTGTAGAGTTTTTTGCAGACTTCATAAATTTTTTTGCTCTTGATTAATGGTCGTATTCCGGTACCTTGTAAAAGGGGAACTTGATTCAGCGATTCAATATAGTTGACCTGTTACGAGAAAACTGAAATTCATTGTCTTCGGGTTTGTACCTTGTATTACCACAGATTCATAGAATGTCTGTTTTTGAAAAAATCTGAATATGTAATTGAAAATCTGAATATATATTTAAATAACCTTTTTGGCTGACTTTGAACGTGTTGCAACGGAATGTGAAGAACTCTCTTGAAATTTTGTCAGGAAGTTGCTAGCTTTAATAATGATTGCAGACAATAATCCGTTATTCTGTGGAAATTTTTAATACTGGACATGATGATGTAGGAATTGTTACATAAGCTTCATTTGTGAATGAAATTGAATTTCATGCAAAGCATGTAATGAGACTAATAAACAGCACATTGCAAAATTGTCAGATAGCGAAAATACATTTTTGTAACAAGTCAGTATTGTTTAGAAGAAAAATGTATTTTTGAATTGTACCCTCACCTAGCTGACCTTATGAACTCATTCATGCTAGAATCTATCATCCGAGGAAAGTAAATAACCTCCGATGACTTTATCGCTTTCCATTAGAAAGCTCGGTGAATACCATGACCTCCAAGGACTCCTGGGAGGAGTAAATGATCTTAATGACTCGATGATTTATAGAGAGGGCCGAGTCGTCCCTCATCATTACGACGACAATTGACCGAAAAAGTATCCCGTGTATGAAGGGGTTTACCTGCCGTAAATTCATATTAAGTCTTTATTACGGTATTACCTGGTAATAAATGGAGAGCCTGCTACCTGTGCAAACTACTGTGTTCTTGAAGCCTCGCTAATTATAGTTTACGGGGAGAATTATGGTGTCGTAGATATGTTTCTGCCTTGATTGGCTCATTGCAATCATCATTATCGTTGTCATCATCAGCGGCGGTGTTTATGTTAATGTTTGTCCGGGTTAATGGAAGTGACCGCCATCGATTGTCGGTCTGCCCGTATGAGAGAATGAGTGTCTTTAACTGTTATTATTATTATTATTATTATTATTATTATTATTATTATTATTATTATTAAAATTAAAGTCCTTCAAAAAGAAGGCATCGTGCTTACCCCATATAAAAATGGGAAAAAGCACGTTAAAACGAAGAATTGTTATTATTATTATTATTATTATTATTATTATTATTATTATTATTATTATTATTATTATTATTATTATTATTATTATTATGTATATCTCCAATTGGTGGTGATTGTTAAGAAAGTGCTGACTTCGCGTTTTACAAAATGTGTTTTGGGATGAAGTTCCTAAATTCAAGATTTATATGTTTAGTTCTCAATGCCGACAAATAGCAGCTTAAATTAAAGCTTGGAAATGCACGTGGGTACTTGTTTCTTCATCTTAAACATTAAAAATGAATACCTTTGGATTTTTACTGTATTTAATTTCCCTCTTTTTGTGAAGTTAGAATTAGATTCTCTATGTGGTTTTGAATGCTGATTGACCTTAGTAACGCCTGTTGGAAAGAAATTGTGCTGAAAGTGATTAAAATGAGAATTTTAACATATGAAGCATAACCACACATCATTCACTTTTGTATGTAGTTACTCGCTTTTGTATTGAATTATTACGAAAGTTATTTACAATTTATGTAACTTATATCACATTACAGAATACAGTGAGGAGACGACAGTCTGGGTATGAAAATGCAATACAATATTCACACTGATGCATATATCTGCATTCCTTGTATTTCTTGCATAAGGATAAAAGATACTCAAACAATTATCCCTTCACAAGAGAAAGCTTATTGTAAACGCTTATTTATGTCTTCAGGTAGATTCCCTAACTGAAGATGAGCTACCAGCCAAAATACCATATCTAGCTTTCCTTAGAAATTAAGAATTTAGAAGAGATTGATTCGGATGCAATGAGAGGAAGTATGTGTAAAATCTGGTTTCACACTAAAACGCAAATATTAATTCAATAAAATGCACATATATATTTATGCTAAAAGAACAAATGCATCCTAAACTTTGTAAATTTTATATATGTGTACATTATATATATGTGTATGTATGTGTATATATATATATATATATATATATATATATATATATATATATATATATATATATATAATCTGTGGTAATTTTTTACCAGATACCTGATTCTGATAACCGTAGGACATCAAAATTTTGATCTAAGTCTTTGTAGTGACAAGCGAATCCAAAAATTGTGTATAATACGGGAAGTTAGGGGGCAGTGTAGTTATTATGCACACACACACACACACACACATATTTTTGTGTATGTATATATATATATTTTTATATATATATATATATATATATATATATATATATATATATATATATGTATATATATATGTATGTGTGTGTGTGTGTGTGTGTGTACAGTGATCCTCCAAAGTCCGTGACTACCTACTTGTCATTTCCATTGGTAGTATAAGGATTGATTCCATGTGGAACGTGGGAGTTAGGCCTACATCATGTGCCTCCATTGACATAAACGGTGATTTAGGTACTTTGTATATTGGTTCGTCGACTGTAGTGGACTACAGCCAGGATGGAGAAGGGCATGAGGCTAGCATCCGCACCCCGAAAGACTTTTTAGCGTAGTAAGGTTGAAGGCTTCGGGAAAAGTTGAACATTGAGGTTTTTTGGGGGGAAACATTATTTCTTGAAAAATATATACCGATAATAAAGTACTTATAGAAAGTAACGTAAATATTGATGATTTTAGGCAGTCTTCTCCTTTTAAGGATGTCACTTTGTTGTGTACCGGTATTTCTTGTTTAGTGACTTTTTCTCCTCCAGCCTCGTATCTTCGGAACTCACTCCGTATTGTGATTTATCTGATCTATAAAACCATCTTTTTGTAGGAGAGGGAGGGGCCCTCTCTCTCTCTCTCTCTCTCTCTCTCTCTCTCTCTCTCTCTCTCTCTCTGCCAGTACACTTTTTCATCGGCTCGTCTTTGATGATGGCGCTTGATGATATCGATATTCGACTGTGCTTTCTCTCTGTTTCCAAATGATTAGTTTAAAAAGTAAATGAGGGTGAAGTGGATTTTCTAGTTAGACTTTTGGAGTAACAGGCCAAACTAAAAAATGATGACATTGTTGCATGGCCTTAAGAAGGAGGAAATTGAACCATAATTAAATAGTAGGAACGTAGAGTTCGGATGTTTGAGAGGGGCGCCTCACAACGGGGCAAACCTTTTTGCACTATGAATTCCCATGTTGTTTCCAAAAGCTCTTTGACCCATTGTAGGATTTGGTAAAGGAATTGTTGTGGACTACTTTAGGAGTATTGAAAGCGATTAGTGTTCTGATTTAAGGAATCAGTAGAGTAGAATTTAATAAAGTAGAGTTTTTTTAACGAAGTCTTAAAATGTGGGGAAAGCCCCTTTTTTTTTTTTTTTTATGAAGTGGATGAGGTAGTAATATCCTTTCTGGTACTTGCCCTATAAGGGCTGAAAGTAAATTAGGTCACTGATGTCTTATTACAGTACATTCAGGTAGGTTTTATTTTTGGTCTTTTTTTTTTGCCTGCCTGGTAGAAAGATTATGGAAAATGTCACAGCTTAATTTTTAAAAGTATTTTACCAAAAGTTGGCTGCTTGACTACCAAGAAGTGATAAAATTTTGGGAGTGATAGGAAAGTAACTCGTGGACAAGATCATTTTGGGTCTCTCTCTCTCTCTCTCTCTCTCTCTCTCTCTCTCTCTCTCTCTCTCTCTCTCTCTCTCTCTCTCTCTGAAGTGATATCGCACTCAGTTGACAGCTAGAAGACCAGTGGTCGATCCCCCTACCTTGACGAAGTAGGTTCGACATCAGCGAGTTCCCAAGAAATCCGGCAAACGTTTGTTGACTGAAGTGGTGAATTGGGTATCTGGTTATTAGTCGACTTGGGAGTGGCGGGGTGGGGAGAGCGGTTAATTATCATCTAAACGGGGTGAAGCCAGTCAAACAAACTGACATTATATTTCCCGGGCGCATCCTATTTCAAACCTGAGTTGCTCTTTCTCCCACACTTCATTGGTGGGAAGTCCGTAATGTAAAGAACAAGAATAACCGAATCATTGTCTTTTGTCTGCGTTTTATTGTTGATTGATATAATGCTCTGTGTAGATAGCATTGTATCTGTTTTCCGTTTTTTCGTAACTTTATTTTTTGTTTTGTACAATTCCTCTTCTTTCCCTTCCCTTCCTTCTGTCCCTCTCCTTTCCCCTTACCCCTCTTTGTTTTTCAATTCATATACCCGCTTCATCTCTATTTTTACTCTTCTTCTCTCTTTGGGGGGATTGTTGGGGAGAGGGGAGGGAGGGAGTTGTCAGGTGAGGGGTAGTTAAAAGGATGTTATTGGAATAACCACAGTAAACGACCTATAATTGGGTTACTGTAGGTGCTGAATGGATCGGGTGTGCACCTTTTGAATGCTTCCAGTATCCGCCGTTTATTTTTGCCTGCCCTCCGCTGTTCCTGGGTAGATGATTGGCAGAGAGCAGCATTGTTATTCTCCGGGGAAAGCCGCGTGTGAGGAATTAAATCTGAACGAAGGATTTAAAGAAATCAAGAGTCAGGTTGCTTGCGGTGGTGACCAGTCAATGGAATGAGAGTTGGAAGAGGAACGAAAGCTCCACTTTTTAGGAGATTAAAATATGGAGGTAATAAAACTTTTCGATCACTGAGATTATTTCAAGAGCTTTCGGTTAATCTCTCTCTCTCTCTCTCTCTCTCTCTCTCTCTCTCTCTCTCTCTCTCTCTCTCTCTCTCTCTCTCGTACATACAGGATAGTCATTTATTAAATGTACATATATCTTTAGTTTGCGTGCCTGCAGCTTTCCTAAGGATGGTGGTTTTGTACTCGATGAGATCATTTTTAGATAGGCTTTTCATTAATTTGGATAAGAAGCCTTTTTTTTTTTTTTTTTTTAATGGT
>NC_089769.1:9442083-9547083 GCF_040412425.1 Macrobrachium rosenbergii | reverse complement strand
AACTTTATGCTAGATTATATTAGAAAACGTTGCACAACACAAAATTTTTCCGGATCCTCGTGCAGTTAAGAGAATGATAGCAGCGACAGAAAACTCGTCTGATAACTGAAAATACGATAGTAATTTGTTGGACATATTCTTGGTCTTAAACTTATTTTAAACCTGTTCATATTGCTCAAAATCCATTTTGAATGGGTTTCAAAGAATGACGAAAGAAAGAACTCCATACTGCCCGAGAACAGAACAGCCTCAAGGGAGGGAGAGAGAGGAAATTGTTATAAACAAATAAAGACGGGGGGCCAGATCCACTAATTGATTTTGTGGGGTCACGCTGGTCCTTTGATTTTAGGCCCTCAACGATGTGAATATCGATTTGCAGAAAAAGTACCGTCACTTTACTTAGGCCTCCAGTGTTACGTTGCGAATTCCACTATTTAGATGGTTTTAGTATTTTTTCATTCCTATTGCCATTGTATGTCGAGGGTTTCTGTACTGTTGGGGTAGGTAATTTTTCCATTCATTAAGTGTAATTACAATTTTTTTAACATTTACAGTTTGTAATTTTTTAAGGAATTTTTTTGCAAATTCTTATATTTTTGTGAGTAGTGGTCGACTATTTTCTGAGATCTGTATCTTACAAATGATAAACTCATAACTTCACTGTTACAGTAAACTACGATTATTTGGTATAATCTCTTCCCACGTTGCGGTAATTTTTGTCATCCTTAACCCTCTTTGCTCTTGTTTGTCGTCAGTTTATTTCCCTGTTCCGTCGTCTTCGTCTGAGTACTCTTAAAAAAAAGAAGGGACTTTTTCCTGTTGTTTTCTCCCTTCGCTGTTCTCGCCCCTGCCCAGTCGCCTTTGCTCACCTCTTCACCCCCAATCCTTTACCAAAGGTCTTGAGATCTCTCTCTCTCTCTCTCTCTCTCTCTCTCTCTCCTCCTTCTATCCGTTCAACCGCTCCCTTCCTCCTTCCCCCGCCCTCCCTGATCCTTTTAGTGACGAAGATGTTCCTCTCAGCTTTTAGTGTTTATCTGAGATTCAAATTTGTTAAGTAGCTTTCCCATCCTAATCTGCGAGAAGAGTTAGAGGAGCCTCCTGCCTCTCTCTCTCTCTCTCTCTCTCTCTCTCTCTCTCTCTCTCTCTCTCTCTCTCTCTCTCTCTCTCTCTCTCTTACTCTTAGTGACAGTTTGGAATCATTAGAGGGTGCTGCAGCAGAGAGAGAGAGGCACCGCCTCTACCGCCAACACCAGCAGGAGGAAGTGGTGTCAACTGCTGCTGCTCCTGCTGCTGCTACTGCTCCTGCTGGGGGCGTCCGTCGAGAAGGCGGTGGGCGGTCACGCTGATGCTGCTGCAGCAGCAGCAGCTGTGCGGTAATCGGCGGAGGCGGCGAAGGCTTTCGTCTGCTCAGTTCTTCGTATCGACATGCGACGTGACGGACACTTACAAGTTACCCCTCTCTCTCTCTCTCTCTCTCTCTCTCTCTCTCTCTCTCTCTCTCTCTCTCTCTCTCTCTCTCTCTCTCTGGCACACACACTCACACATTTCAAGAATGGTTAGATTAATAATTTAAGGATTATTATTATTATTATTATTATTATTATTATTATTATTATTATTATTATTATTATAAAAGAATAAGCCGAAAGACTTAGATGTAAATGGTTTGCTTGTCAAAAGAAGAGGCAAAAGAAGAAAGTAGCCAGGAATATAGATGTAGATGGCTTGCTTGTCAAAAAAAAAAAAAAAAAAATAAAGAAGAAAGTAAGCAGATATGCATACACACACGTAAAGTAACAATTAAACTGAGTGCAGATGAAGAAATAGATAAGACATTGATGCGCCAGAATGTATCCTCAGCCAAGGAAACTATTTCAGGACAGTGGAAAATCCTTGTAGAGAGACGGTGGCTCAGCTCATGGCTAAATAACAATGGCTAATTGGTCACCACTAATCGTAATGCAACTTAAATGTGGCAGCCACAAATAATTAGTAAGGTACTTGAATCAATTGAGCTGTCAAAATTGACAGGAGGGGATGTTTATCGCCCCAAAAGTACCCAGAAAAATAGCTATAGTTATTTTGTGGTGACCATACCCTTTGAGATTTGTCTGATGATATTTCGCAAATTATTAATGACGTTTATGTTATATGCAGCATTCTAATGATACTCCAGTTCCGTGGTTAATAGGTTGTTATTTTCTAAAGCTTGTTATTAAAGTATCTTGTTTCATGCAGAACCCATTTTAATTCCTAGAAGTAATTACTGTAGGCGTATTATGATTGAGAATACCAAATGATCCCTTCTTTTTTATGTATCTTGCAACTTTTTCCTTTTTCTCTCTCTTTCTTGCTCCAGAGGGTCTTGTTCTTGTAGGGGCTGATTTGGTTGGAACGGTTCCTTTTGTGTGGAAAGAATTTTTGTCGGGGGTCCTTGGTTGAAAAAAAAGAAAAAGGTAAATATAGTGAATGATTTACTTCTAAAACTATGTATAATGAAAGAAAGGATATTTTACACTTTCTTCCTTTAAATCTTCAACTGAAAACTCATATGGACAGGGTCAGCAGACTATGAGCCCATGAGGGCTCCAAAGAGTTACCAACCTGCAGAGAGACAAGTTACAGGAAAAGGTGATAAGTAAATAAATATGAGAGAATGGAAAATAAAACCGATACGCCTCAATTCAGGAGACGTCGGCAGAAAGCTGAAATGAATTTCTTCCTCGCTTAAATATTTCGAAATCAGCAGCTTCCACAGCTGCACTAGTTAAACTATTTCACATTATTGTTGTATCCATGATAATTTGACCATGTTCCTATTTCATCAGTACTCCGTTACGTTCACCTTCTTCAGTTGCATATTTTTTCATTCAGTTATCTTTTTTATCCTTGGTTCTGCTCTTATTCATCCGTATGGTTTGTTTCACTGTGTGCTTAAGTAATTATTCATTTTTTGCTTTATTTTTATTAGTGGTTATGTTCTCAGATTTATTTTGCGTCTGTGTTCATATTTTAATTCATCATGTGGCTTTGTTAATTTGTTCTCTGTTCTTAAACTTTAATTCATCATTTGGCTTTGTTTTTACCTGTGGTTGTTCAGAATTATACTTTGTTTATTTCGGCGTTCATTCACGAATTCGAAAACCTCTCTTGTTTACACCTGTGCTTATTTGCTCAGTATTAAGCTTAGTTTTTCGCGGTAGGTTTTCGTTAGTTGCAATTGTTTATACCTATGGTTATTTATACAGGATTATGCTTCTTCCTCCTGGTGCTTACCCACTGATTCATCATTTGGCTTTTAAATACTCTTGTTTATTTGTCCTGAATTATGCGTTGTTTATCTTAGTGCTTATTTATTCATCCATCCTTTGGTTACGATTAAACCTGATCTTATTTATTCAGAATTATGTTCTGTTTATTCCTTCGCAAAGTAAAGATGGGCAAGCACCAACAATACAGGTGCCTTTCTGATAAGACCCCGTTCCTTGTTTTGTTTCCGGATTGTCTTAATGACATCAAGAGGATCTTTTAATTTCGTCGGTCCTTCTCCTCGCCTCGTGGCCCCTCCCGCATGTTTATTGGTTTTATATTTTCAATCCGGTGGTGTTTGTGAAGGAGGTTCCATGTTCCCCACTTTGCCTGGTCTCAGCTTTGCTATATTTTCTTAATTCTCCTGTGTTTTGCTAAGATGCGTTTTGTGTCTCTAACCTTTATGGCGGCGGTGCGCTTGTTTCCCCCTCTCTCTCTCTCTCTCTCTCTCTCTCTCTCTCTCTCTCTCTCTCTCTCTCTCTCTCTGTGTGTGTGTGTGTGTGCAAATGATTATTGTTTTGTATGAATCGTTTTATGTTATCTTCGATTTAGAAGTAGAGACGAAAAAGAGTTCCTTTTTATTAATGAAATGATGAATGAGGCGCTTTATTCTCCAGCCACTCCTGAATAAATAGAGTCTGAATGGGGTAGCCAGCGCTGGCCTGAAACGCTTTACAATTATCCCTCCCGTTTTACATTCGCTTCTGCTGACAGAATGAGCGAATGGCGTCTCTGTTGAATTTTATCAGAATAAAACATTTCCCTCACAATTATTGTTATTCGTCATAAGTAATAGTCTTAGGTTTAATCCCCCCGATGTTAGATGAGAAAAATAGAAGGAAATCTCCCCCGCTGGATTATTCTATCATGAAATGAAAATAGCAGTTTTTTTCATCCGCGGATTTCAGAGCTTTTTTTTTTTTCGCCTACTCCAAAATACATTAATACCCCTTGGTGCCGTTAGGAAAAACTGCTTTGGGAGGAAAAAATGGGACTCCTCTTTTATGGTATATGTATGTATATATAATATATATATTACATATATTTATATGTATATATTTATACATATACATATATTTATAAAATACAAAAGTATGTACTTATTAAATAAGGTATACATATAATTATGAATTTGCTAATTTTGTCTTTATGGGCCCTTGTATGCACTTCAGCCTGCATGAATATAGTAGGTTAATTAAGAGGTTGAAGAATCGAAAGACACGAGGAGTTGATGCGGTGATGATAGTGTGTGTGATTGTGTGGTTGACTAGTTTTCCAAGATATGTCAGGATGAGAGAAAGTTTCGACAAAATAGCCGAGAAGAATGGTTATCCAGTTTTACAAACCTTAAAGGGGCTAAAGGCAACTGAGACAAAAAGAAAGGTTAACGTTACTTAATACACAAGGGAAGGTTTTTAGTATAATTTTGAGACAAGGGTGAGAGATTGTGGAAGAGACACGGACTTAGCAAAAGAAAAATCCTATGATAGAATCTTTATAGAAGTAACATTGAGGGTCTTGGGAATGTTTGGTATAGAGGATGTGTTGTTGAGAGTTATGATTTTTGATTGGTGGAAGCAAACCAGGTGTTAGAGTAGAAGCGAAAGATGTGGGAGAATATGTAGACGCGAGAGTGACTGGATTAGTGTGAAAGCAGGTTTAAGACAGTGATGTGTCATGCCTTCCATTGCTGGTCACTATTTTCACAAATGGAACGTTGCGAGAAGTCGAGAAGGGAAAGAATATTATGCAGTGCAGGTGCAAAGTGGTGTGATAGGAAAATGACTCTTGAATACACTGTTAAATTGTTGATTTTACAAATAATAAACTACTTACTGTAGACAGTACAGAAAAACCACAGAGACTAGAGAAAAGCTTTGAAATTGTTTACATGTGAAAGAAATCGAAAGTAGGGTAAATGTGAGCAAGAGTAAGGTGATGAGGGTTAAAGGCAAACCAGCAAGATAGAGTAATGAATTGAGTGATGAGTTTTCATATAGGATGGTGGAAAAATTGAAGAGGTTTATTTGTATTTGGGAGAAACTATGACGGATGAAGGTGTCACAGAGTAGGTGAAGCTAAAACAAGTAATGTGCAAAAGTTTGAGAAGAGACTTGGCAGCCAATATAGGAGCGTATGATTAGATTGTTGAGCCACCGCTCCTATATGGAAGTACAGTGAACTTTATGGAGGTAAAGAGTGGATATTGAATTCAAATGAAAGAAAACTTTTGAAGCTGATGGGATGACCTGTTTCCGTAGAGTATGTTGTGTGAGAAAAGAATTGAAAGGATGAGAAATGAGGGAATATGTTGGTGTAAAAAGGTTAGTACTGTGGTTCAGTTTTTTTTATACAGATTAGTCTGGAATAATTGGAATGATGGGGACGAAATGGGTTGTCTGAAAAGTGGATTATGTATAGAGTAGGGTTCACGCTGGTGTATAAAATGGCTAATGCTGTGAATGATTCAACATTAACAGCAAATTACACCTGATATAATTTTAAAGATTTTCACAAAGCTTATTTGAGGATCCTTAACCTGACCAGTTCTTCAGACCCATGTTTTAGGTCTCGTAGTCATCCCAAAGACTATTACCTTAATGAATTCCAGCTTCAAAGTAAGTTGGAGTACTGATAGATTAACGAAAGGTTTATGAAGATCGAAAGACCTCATGTACTATTTAGATGCTGAAATATGATGCGACACATTGCATTTAATAACTGAAATCAGTTTTGTGAATAGGAGATGCAAATATCTGGATTTACACTAAGTATTCTTTTTTTTTTTTTGCATTAGTGTAAATTTCTCAACGTTTTTATTACGAAGGAAATAACACTGTCAGTGTTATTCCCTTTTACCATATTTTGCGCTTCTCCCAGTACGATGAAGTCTTGTTTCCAGTTGTGAAACGTGGCCGATAAACAAAGTGGATGTTAAGAGAGGACAAAAAATGAAATATTGAAATCACAAACAAACTATCAAACAAAACTGAAGTTCAAAAAATTCCACGTGTGCTTTTTGTCAAATACTCAGCGCAATCATAAGCGCGAGTTGTACACATGGCTGCTATGTGTAAACAACTCGGAGAAACAGCTGATTTGGTAATCACGTCAAAGTTGAATCGAGATATTGCGTTATTACTTTGCTTGTTTGTTTGTATGAGTGCTTGCTTTCGTTCAAGTTCGGACTGGGTTACTTTTGTTAAGATTGTGAGGTGAATAATATTATTATATCAACAGTAACAATAAATATGCGTTACTTTATACATTTATATCTGTGTGTGGTAATGCTCATTATTTCTTAAAAGTAACCTCCCGAAATTTCATCTCTATTAGTCTTAACTTTCTGTTAGTTTACCTCTCTCTCTCTCTCTCTCTCTCTCTCTCTCTCTCTCTCTCTCTCTCTCTCTCTCTCTCTCTCTCTCTCCACCCACCTTCCTCTTATTATTCTTGACTGAAAATAAAGGCAATATCCCTCCCATCACTATTCTAGTGTGGTTGAGGTTAGTTCCTATTCCTGCCACGTGTTGACAGTGGCGGGGCATCGCCAATCCGAACACGACCGGCCCCGACTTCGGCTTCACTGCCGTTTTCCATCATGATTGAGAATACCAAATGATCCCTTCTTTTTTTTTTATGTATCTTGCAACTTTTTTTCTTTTTCTCTCTCTCTCTTGCTCCAGAGGGTCTTCTTGTAGGGGCTGATTTGATTGGAACGGTTCCTTTTGTGTGGAAAGAATTTTTGTCGGGGTCCTTGGATTTGAAAAAAAAAAAAAAAAAAGCAAATACACATCGTTAGTTATTCCGATTCTTTGTTAGTGTTTTCAGTTGTTAACGAGTTTGTCTGATAAGCGTGATAATCATGTGGAAGCAGATGACTTCATCAGTTTCGAGATTTGGTGTTCTGTGCTCGAGTAGCGTAAGTAAACTTATGTCAGTAAAAAAACTGATTTATGCATGTTAATTTTTTCATACCTAAGGACACTGTAAATGTTCGGAGTTTTCGTCTGATAGGAAGGAAATTGATTTGTAAATATTGTTGCATTCTCCAAATTGATGAAATACTCGCGAATTTTGATTTTGTAAGTATATATAGTTTAATTCACACTGTTCTCTGTCGCACTTGAAGTAAGACAGCATTCCTGCTTAAAAGTAATTATGAAAATGGAAAGATGTAATTCATTTCAAGGTCAGCTTTTTTCTGATAGACCTCAAAGTTCATTTCTCTTTCGTTATCGAATTTTCAAAGGTAACGTGTTTATTAATGAGTTTTAGCCCCCCTCATTGAAGTAACTCCTAAGACCTGCGTCTTCTGTTCTTCTGTTAATAAATCCTTAAGTTGGACGTTTGTAACGAATAAATGGAAATTGGCTGCTTGGTTATACAGTAGATTTTAGTGAATATTACGTGGTTACGTTCTGAATTGTGATGGTAATTATGTCGGGGCTGAATGTTACATTAGCACTATGTTTATTAGTAATTAGGTGTAAATTGTATGCAGTATTCCACCCCTATTGTTGTTAACTTCTTAAATTCATGAGTATCCTAGTGATTAAACGTGTTTGCACAAATACAACCTTGCAAGTATTTTATTGCTTGCATGAATTATCATTTTTTCATTAGTCAGCTCTCTGCCAAAGTGTCCCCTCCGTCTAGGTAAGTTATTGATTGAATGAATATCTGCTTCTTGTAATTTGTCTAAGAATTGCGTAAAAGTCTCCTAATTGTAATCAATCTATGAATTACATAAATATATCTCCATAAGAGAGGAAACGCCTGTTCTTCAGGTACCGTTATGACTCTCCCAATATTAATCTCAGGTAATAAATGACCTCGTTAAGATAATAGCGACAGAGTAAGAGTATCAGCAATTGATGGCTTATAACAAACATCGTCTTTATCAGAATTCCCGTTGGAATTGATGTTGCACAGTTTGATTTATTAAGGTAATGATTCGGATGTTTTACGACTCCTCCAGGTGGTACTGTTCTTGGAAGAGGTGGACTGGAGTCTTTCTTTCTTTCCTTCTTCCTTACTTACTTGAGGGATGGTCCCTCCTCCCCTTCCAGTCTTATTCGAGCATAGGAAATAGGGAGAAAGTCTGCCGTAAGGCCTGCTGTTCTGGGGCATTTTTGAAAAGCGCTTGCTTAGGAGGAAAATGATTATTAGTTTTGAAAAATTTTACGTGAGCTTTGTAAGGGATTAGTATGACATATTTATATTTTTCGTTTGTTTTGCAGTAGCAGATCCTTTTTGGAGGAAATTGGAAGGGTCTCTTTCTTTCATAGTATTTAGTGTGTGTACTTTTGTGGTACATGATATAGCCCTCCGTCCCCAACATCTCATTGCTTCACTTTTTCTCTTTTTTTTTCAGCTCCATTTTACCTCTACGGTTAATCTAACATGTTGGTCCAAATTGTCCACGAAAAGGGACATGAGGAATAGGAGGAGTTGGGGAGGGGGAGCTGATTGAAGGATGGTTCTTGAAGAAGGGGAGGAGTGGGAGGAGGAGGAGGAGGAGGGAGCAGGTTAAGAAGAAGAAGGAGGAGGAGGAGGAGGAGGATGAGGGCGATATTGTATTCCGTCCGTAGCGGAGGCGCGAGTAGAGGTTTAACGAAAGTCTTAATGCTTGAGCTGGCATCGGTCGAATATTCAAAGATCTTAAGACGGGAGAAACGCTGAGCTTTCATTTGTTACTGGTGAGTGATGTCCGGGTGCCGGGAAGGGGGCCGAGGGAATCTCACTTTTACGGACAAATAACAGACGGGCGATTTTTCCTTCCCCTCCTGGATATTTCAGGGGGAGTTGCTTGGCAGTGCGAAGGTTAACAATCATGTATTTTGGCAGATAAGATTCATTCTATTGGGATATTGGTCCTTCAATCAAAGGGCCTTAGGGGCTGATCAGAGTAGATTAGGCTTCAGTGCTCCTTGCAACTTGGCCAGGCAATTTTGACCCTTAATTATGGAAGATACAGAAGACGCCCTCTGAGTGTTGCGACTCTGTAGCGAGCTGAGTTTGATCGACTTAACATTAATTTACATACCTAATCACTCTGGGCTAATCACGTCTCTCTCTCTCTCTCTCTCTCTCTCTCTCTCTCTCTCTCTCTCTCTCTCTCTGCTATTTTATGAACATTTACTTTTAGCAATCATGTGCTTGTTTCTTATAGTGCGTATTCGGAGACTAGAATTATTATGAGTAATAAGTTGTCATTGCCTTCTGTTAGTGGCAGAATTCGATGGCGATAATGAGCTGTACCTTAATTACTTGGAGTTTGTTTATACTCAACATAGTTATTTAGAGTTCGATCCGTTTATGAACAGTGTTATGCTTACCTAATTTTGCTTCGGTAAAGATATATAAAAAATGAGAAAATTCACAAGTCCATTATACATTCTGTATTAAGTTCACGCTCATAAACATACATACATACATACATACATATATAATATTATATGTATATATAGCTATATTCTGTATATATAATGCATGTATAAGGAATTTATTTTGCAACAAATTGCGAAAGGACGTTGCATGACTACGCTATATTCATAAAATTTAAGTTAGCTGCGAAGAGCAATCAAGTGTCAGATGATGTTCTGGAGATTTAAAAAACCCTAGGCGTTGACTGTACTTGTAAGAACTCCCGTTCTAGTTTTCTGTATAAGAAAACTATTGAGATGGCTATTTGTCTGTCCGTCCGCACTTTTTCTGTCCGCACTTAGGTCTTTAAAACTACTGAGGCTAGAGGGCTGCAAATTGGTAAGTTGATCTTCCAAACTCCAATCATCAAACATACCAGATTGCAGCCCTCTAGCCTCAGTAGTGTAGTTTTTATTTTATTTAAGGTTATGGTTAACTATCATCGTGCGTCTGGCACCGCTATAGGTGCCACGAACACAGGTCGCCACCGGCTGTGGCTGAAAGTTTCATCGGTCTCGGCTAAGAGTTTCATGGGCCGTGGCTGAGAGTTTCATACAGCATTACACGCTGTACAGAAAACTCTTTTGTGTCTTCGGCGCAATTTTTACTTGTTTGCCTTTCGTTTTTAGTTCATGTTATTTGCTTCTTAGAAAGAGTTTAGGCGATTTTCATTTCCTTGTGAACAGGAGCCATTTTTACAATGGCTCCTGTTCAGGATGTTCTTGCATGTATGCGGACACAAACTTTTTTGCAGAGTTTTATTTTAATTTTTATATCGTGGCTTCATTCTTGATTCTGATTCACAGATTAAGTTGGCATTTTCTGTTTTTTAAGTATTCCCTGTGAGGAAGTTTACCCTGTTTAGTTTTGTTAACGTATATAAACACATATAATAAATATATGTATACAAATATATAATATATACATAGTGTGCATGAGCAGATATGTAATTGAAATGTCGCTTAATTAAAGTGTAACACATTGCGTAATTACTAAGGATGGTGAAAGGAAGCAAGGGTGTCTTCCCTGGCGTTGTGTCCCCTAGTAGAGATAAGAGACTGAACTCCCTTAAAGACCTTCCACAAATGCACGTGTCTTTTCATCTTTCCTCCTGCCTTTCTGAAAAACATTTATATATATTATATATATATATATATATATATATATATATATATATATATATATATATATGTATATTTATTTATTTATTTATTTATTTATTTATTTATTTATTATGCGTGCATGATTTATATATATAGAAGTACCACAGGGGAAATGGGACACGGGGGGTATTAACAATATGCTTGCTAAACAGTTGGAAATGTTCACACCTGACGGTTGGGAAAAAAGTGAGCAGTAAACTTGTTAACTGTGTCGCTTGGGGGTTGGGGGGGGGACTCACACCTTTTGCCCTCATCCCATATCAAGGACCTTCTTAAAATCTGTACATTTTACATGTTTCTTTTGAAATTAATGAATCGAGTTTATAAATTGCCTTGACTGATGTTCATTTTCCTATAAAAGCTTTCTTTTATAAAACTGAATTCGATTATCTTTCTTTACATTTTATCATAGGTTGTATGATTGTTTTCCCTAATATGTACGAAAATTCCACTGTCCACCTTTGCGTAATTAATACAGTTTTTATGCTAGACTATTCTCTTTTTCAGTGATTTTCTAATTTGACCAGTACAAAAGTTGTCACAGAACTTACATTGAATTTGATTTATAAATCCTTTGGTATTGTAGGGAGGGTCCTTTATAAGCTCTTTTTCCATTGTATAATTGTTCTTAAATGCTACATTGCCTCCAAAATTATTACGTAGATAGGCTATGGGCTGCCCTAGAGCAAGAGTCCGTGCCAGCGCGATGCTAGATTAATCTAGAACAGACATACGAAGTAGATGGGGAATATCGTTGAAATTATAACTATATGGTAGCACTAGCGGCGTTTTTATGTTATAAGTTTCTTGGTTATCAGAAAAAGTCTCCTCTGTCGATATTAATGCATTGTCTAATACAGATTCAGGATATATTAGAGTCTTGCCTGTATTCCTACTATATCTATTTCATCATTGTGTCCTGGGCTACATATGCGTAATGCTCTGAACAGCATGGATGTGAAAACTGATTTCTTTACCTTATTGCTTTGACGAGATTGAAAATTCACATAGGCACAAATTTTGGTGTTTTTTTTATACACTGTGTTTAAACCCAGTACTACTGTGTATAAGTATTTACATTTTCGTTCCCTGGCCAAATACATACCTGAACCATATTACGTTGCATGGAACGATTTTATTTAATATTCTGCTTTAAAAAAATTTATAGACAAATTACTTAAACTTTGATATAAGGGGTTACCAGACCCATACCAAATGAATTTGTCCCGTCAATAACATTCCCTAAGGAGAAGAAAAATTATGGTAGCCTGTCCGTTCTCTGGATTGCCTGATAAACCTATGTAAGAAAATTAAATTTTCTTTAAGTGACCACCATGAAGTTAACCGATTCTTGAACTTCTGCCATGGAGTCAGTTATTTAAAGATTCGACCTTATAAGAGTTAGTGGATTGAGACATTACTTTGGCTATCACTTTATTAGGCAGGCCTCGTTATCTGCAAGCTCTTATTCAGGTGTTGAAATTAAAATAAAAAAAATGGACCGCCAGAAAGTTGCAAAGGAAATTGTCTCTCAAATAGTAGTTGGATATGTAATAAAACCGGTACTAAAGTAGAATTTTTGCAATATATATTACATATATTTTCAATTTGTCTCCTTTTCTCATCTAGTTAAAAAGAAAACTATAAAATAATTACGATTCATTGCTCAGTTCTAAATGGATTTTGTTAAGGTTCGTGAAAACTTTTTGCATCTTCTGTTCTCTCATCTGCCAAGTCACGATTTCTTCTTTTGTTTTTTCACAAACGATTTGTTTTAGTTTACTGAGAATTAACAGTTGATGAAGGAGGATCATCGTGAGGTGTATGTGTAACTAACAGCATTTCCCAAGACGGATGAGCCTTGTTTTAACGGTTGAAGAAACTCCAGGCAGAAGGTTTGGAGGGGTAGCTGTTGAGGCTGTCCTATCAATCATTGGTTGATTTCTGCTTGTCATCAGTCAAGGAGAAAAGAAAAGAGTATAGAGCTCTTTTAGCTCGTTGGATTTTGATGCATACTGTGTAAATGGATACTGGTTTTATTCGGAGGCCGACGGGGCTGGCTATTCAATAAGCTTTTCTCCCTTCAACTTAAAAAAAAGGAAAAATAGGGTTTAAACGTGAGCAGAGCTGTAGACTCACCTATGTGCTGGACCAGGATTTTAGTCTGGATTTTAAGAGTGTGAGTGGCAAAAATTCATTTTCATCAAATGTTGCTATTTTATTTTCTCTAATCGTTGTTTTGGCCTTGCCGTTGATTTGTAATTCCAAAGTATTTTATTTGATGATTTCCATAGTTTGATAGTTTTATTTACTTTTTTTTTTGTTGGGGGGGGGGGGGGACGCTCCACCTGCGCTCCGACCACATGACCCGTTCTTATCAAAACGGAAGTTATGCTAACCGGAAAAAGGAACGGGGAATTTTTTCTCAAAGATTGTTACGTGATTTCTAGACAACCTGTCGTCCACGTTCTTGCTACAAAAGTGGCTATCAAATGATCTTGTTCTTTATTTCTAAGGCTAATATTTGGGGATATGAACATTTCTGGGCTTTATCATACGAATTTTCAGTTCATGACCTGCATTGGGAAAGTAATGAATTGATATTTAGGAGTTACCTTTCTGTTTATTGGACACTAATCCTTCATTGCAGGTTTTATTTGAAATCATCAACTTATTATTAATTTTATGTGTGTGTGTGTGCGGCCGCGCGAGTGCGTGTGGATCCTGATATGCTAGATGCCCAAAAATGAGGTTGCAAGTGTGGTGTTTATAACAGGTCGAGTAATAATACGCAAAGCCAGGTTAGCATACGTTGTAACAACCGCCTATTATTTGGATGATCATCAAACATTTATTGTAAACGATGCAACGTTAATAACGAAAATAACTGTACTAATGCTTCTGCTAATAAAGCATGGAGTCCGTTAAGAATGGCGATAATTGCGACCGCGGATAATCACCGATAATATTAATATACTTCTTTGATAATGCAACTTCGATAGGGGGCTTCATAATTTTAGCGAATTGCAGTATTAAACGCTGCGCTTTTATATTAACTGATTGTTGTAATAGTTAAGTGAATTTAATGCAGTAATTGGCACATTGTTTCATAAAAGATGAATTGTTAGGAGGCATTGCTAATGAGACATTACTGCGTGTGCTCCCCCGAATCATTGTTTTTCCTGGAAATCACAACACACCATTCTGCCCCTACGTTTTCAAAAAGTTATCGAGAGAGAGAGAGAGAGAGAGAGAGAGAGAGAGAGAGAGAGAGAGAGAGAGAGAGAGAGAGAGAGAGAGAGAGAGAATTTGTTCTGTGTATTAAATCAGCGTGAAATGGCAAGGTATAATATATTTCGAAGATAGAGATAGAGAGAGTTGAAGGAATAAGAAAAGGTATGTTGTATCAGGTGAAGGTTAGATTGAGATATAAAGCAGTACGTTGAGATACTGAGAAAGGTAAATGAAAAATCTCCCATGTATTAAGGTTGTGAGCGGAGAAACCCCGTTGAAAGGAAAATAAAGAAAGAGAACGAAGGAGATTCTGGGGGAAGTGTGGGGAGGAGGGTGGGAGGGGGTGGTTAGTGTTCTCTTGGAAGGAGGAGGAGGGAGGAAGGAAGGAAGGAAGGAAGGAAGGTGAGGAGGAGAAGAGAGGAGGCATAATGCGTAGGTTGTCCTAATAAGATCCACAAATCACTGTTCCTCCAATCACCCGGCAGGATAACAGTGCAAAAATGTCTTCCCCCAGAATTACGGATTAAGACCAAACTTTGGCTGTAATGAGAATGCCGGGCCCATGTAAAGTGGGAGTGGCCCCTGAATAAATAGGGCATATATTAGCCAAGACCTCTCACCGGTAAAATCACTAAATGATTTTTTTCCTCTTTTTTTATCTTATATTTCAAGTGGATTTTAACAGCCTGCTTTGTTAAGGATGTTATAATATAGGCGTATTTTTTAGTCAAGTTAAATTTTCGAGTTTCATCAGTTGATTATCGTTCCTTAATTAGTTTTGAATTCCTTGTGTTAACCTGTTGTATTTTTTTTTGTTTTTTTCTCTCTCTGTGAAGTATTAACCGTCATTTTCTTGTTTCCTTGAAAATCTTAGTTTCTTTCAAATTATGTTAAAATAATCTCCATCTTCGGATTAGGTCATCTAGTTTTCTGTGATACATTGTTAAACTCACTCGATCTTGAAACTGTTCGCGCTTTACCGAAGGGTAACGACTTCGATTTTGTTAGCCGTTTTGTGTATCAAGTAATTTAATTCCAAAGCTAGCAGAACAAGCAAATATAATTCCTTTTCATAAAATTATATTTGAAGCCCTAACGGGCAATTTTGAATTGTTTTACGTGTATTTGTAAATTTGGTATTTATTCGATAATTAATTAACGTCTTGTGTATGCTTTTTCCTTAACATTCCCTCAACTTACCATCTTTTCTCGTCCTTATTCTCTCACTCTTTAAAATAACCTTTCGTTATCTTTTCAGTCTCTCAGTATTTTTATTCCATCTCTCCAAAATGATTTATCGAATTCAAGAACTATATTTGTTTTCATGTTTGTGCGATAGCTATGCTCGTATCTTGTATTTTTCTACTTATATCAGACTTCCATTTTAAATAGAAATTATACAAATAAGCCATCAAATCTTTCGTCTTAAATTAAATTATTGGTTCACATTAAGATTTGCCATTGCGATTCCATTTTTAGTTTTATGTAAAAGAAAACTATTTTGCCGGCTTTGTCGGTCCGTCCCCCTTTTTCTGTCCGCCCTCAGATCTTAAAAACTACTGAGGCTAGAGGGCTGCAAATTGGTATGACGATCACCCACCCTCCAATCATCAAACATACCTAATTGCAGCCCTCTGACCTTAGTAGTTTATATGTTATTTAAGGTTAAAGTTAGCCACAATCGTGCGTATGGCAACGATATAGGACAGGCCACTACCGGACCGTGGTTAAAGTTTTATGGATCACGGCTCATACAACATTATATCGAGACCACCGAAGGATAGATCTATTTTCGGTGGCCTTGATTATACGCTGTACATAAAACTCGATTAGGCCGAAGAAACTTCGGCGCGTTTTTCTACATATATTCAATTTTAAAAGCTAAATATGATTAATTTTTCAAGAAATTATTTTCTGTCAATCTGACCTTCACTTCTTTGATTACATACGGATAGTTCCCATGCACCCATTTAGTATTTGAACAGAAATAATAGACACGGGAAAAAAGCAGGTTAAAGAGAGAAAGGAAAAAAAAAAGTATCTTCTTTCGTTCGGAAAGAATCCTCGTAGAAAATCCAGTCATTAACAAATTCATCAGACGTCGCAGGAAGGAAAGAAACGCAGATTCTATATCGGCAAAGCAAGTTTGCCTAACAAGAGATGGAGAGGAGGAGGAGGAGGAGGGAGGAGAAGCCTGTGTTGCCATGTTGATCCTCCTCCCTCCTCCTCCTCCTCCTCCTCCTCCTCCTCCTCCTCCTCCTCCTCCTCCTCCTCCTCCTCCTTTCCAGAAACCGACTCTTCGACATCTTCAATCTTCTGTCCGATTTGCTAGAGAGGCGATAGATAGGTGAACTGTGGAAGGAAGGGAAAGATAAGAGGAAAAGAAATGTATGATTGAATAAAAAGGTAAAGTGAAGAAAAGTAGTAGGCGGTTTCCTGTCTGTACACGAAATGTATTAATTCTCTCTCTCTCTCTCTCTCTCTCTCTCTCTCTCTCTCTCTCTCTCTCTCTCTCTCTCTCTCTCTCTGTCTGAGTAATTGAGCTCGAATCGTAATTGCTTACAAAAATATTTTTCGGATGTACTTCATCTTCTCCCATTCATCCCTGTCCCTGAGACCAGTGTCCCATCCGTAGTCGCCTACACGATCCCACCAAAGTTCAGTCCAAAACGCTGTATTGCCATTAGATTAAAAAAAAAAAAAAGGAAAAGGGTGGGATTAAAAAGAATAGGAGCTAAGATGGCGATGTGGAGAAGGGTATCTGAGGAAAGAAAATGTCCGGTTTCTCGTCGGTCTGTAAGAAACCTCTTAGAAAATCCAGCCCTTATCAGATTCATCAGACGGAGGAGGAGGAGGAGGAGGAGGAGGAGGCGCAGGGGCACAGACTGTAGATCGGAGAAGCAAGTTTGCCTAACAAGAGAAGGAAGGAGGCAGGCGCCTCCTGTGTTGCCATGTTGGTATACCCTTCCTCCTCCGCCTCCGCCTTTCAGAACTCCAGAAGTCCTCCAGCTTCTGTCGGAGGTGGTGGAGAGGAAAAGGAAGATGATAAGGAGATAAAAGAGAGAGAGAGTAACAAGATGTAATAAAGGAAGACATGAAGAGAATTTGAAAGCTCGTTCTTATCTTTGCGTTGAATTATATACGCCTTTTTTTATCATCATTACAAATATGCTTTTTAAAACGTTACCATTCTTACCGGTGTCACTTATCCCAGCATGGTTTTTTATAGGCCAACGATGACGTATTTTCCTTCGATATTTTAAATTTCTCTGGTGTTTTCTGCTCGCCGACGTTTGCGCCAGTAACGTCGATTCTTTAAAACTTTCAAAATATCGAACGTTTGTTGCAAGGCTACAAGACGTTCTAATGGCCGAACATTTTTTGCAGTGGTAACGTTTGCATCTTTCATGTCGTCCTTCACTAGTCCCTAACGTTTTCAGAAAAGCAAACGTTCATGTCTTTCACGCCGAACCTTAATATTCCCAAACGTTTGTTTGGTTAAAGTTACCCCAGTGTTATGTCCGAACGTTATCGCCGAGACTTGGTACCTTAGCTCTTGTGTCTTTTTTATTATTACTGAACTTTCTTTGCAAGGGTAACGCTTTCGTCCATTACGTCGTCATCGCCCAACATATTCTGCAAGGTACGCTTGGAGTCTTGTTAGTCGTCCGTCAGGGACTGGGAACCTCATACCATACGCGACAGACCCTCAGGACACTGTAGATTAATGCTGAATCGCACGGGCATGCACAGGATACGACACACGATGGACCGTCCCTACCTTCAGTTAGCTGTAACCCCAGTCTTGCACTTCTGTAGAAGACTGTCACAAAATTGTGAAATCCGCAGCTTTTTATTTTGTAGAAACATCCTCGTCTCTGTTATTATTATTATTATTATTATTATTATTATTATTATTATTGATGTTGTATCTGTTAGTGTCACTAACATTAACTTTTCTAAGGTCTTGTTCCTTCAAATACTGAAAGCGAGCTAATCCTAAATTATAATCAAAACTGTGGGATGTGCTGCCATGGTCCCTGTCATATTTAGTATTGATGGCCTGACACTAGAGAGAGAGAGAGAGAGAGAGAGAGAGAGAGAGAGAGAGAGAGAGAGAGAGAGAGAGAGAGAGAGGCTAGACAATCATGCCGCAATTACGATGGAGCAAATGGAAATCTGCTTTACAAAGTGACCGACAGACGCAAGGAAAGGTTTCCACACTTATCTGGTCGTGTCGGTCGGTCGAGCAAACGATGTCGTGACGCCTGAAACATATGCAAGGATTCTTCACCGTATGTCCGCCGCCGTGTCGTGATGGTCCGTCGTGTGTCGCATTGTGTCAATCGGCCTCGAGTCGGTCATGACAGTGACACCGGGAACAGTGCCAGGAATCGGGGACATATTCAGGAATCTGGAACAAATGCAGTATTCAGGAATGAATTTAGGAATAGATAACATCAGCAGCCGATCGTTTGTCGTGTGCCATTCCTTTGGACGCCGATCCTTTCGGAGAAATGTTCTTGAGGGGAGGGAAAAGGGAGAGGGATAGAGATCGAGAGGGAGGGGGAGGGGGAGGGAGGGGATAGGGAGGAAGGGCGGATAGAGGGGATGTGGCAGCACTGATCATAGCTCTAATTAAAGCCGAATGTAACAAGTGAAATAAAAGTTGAGGAATAACGCGCTGGCAGCTGAGATTCCATTAGGCACGGGTTTGTTTTTCATTAATGGGTGCTTACAAGACACACAACATCTTTAACCAGCCCGTCTTGGAGGAATTTCATTTTTTTATTTACCTTTTTTCCTCTTTCCCTCGCTCAATCCTTTGCATCTTCTTCCACTTCTTGGTAGAGAGAGAGAGGGAGAGTGCGCGCGCGCGCGCGTGTGTGTGTATGTGTGTGTGTGTGTGAGCATGTGTGTGTGTATGTTTCCGCTTGTTTGATGATGACGATGATGATCTTAGAAGCTGTTGGGAACTTCTTAGGTGGAATATATTCTTTTTCTTCTTCTTCTTCCTCCTTGTTTTTTAATTTGTTTTCTTTAAGCGTATCTTTTGTGTTTGTATTTCAGCGAATTTGATTTTGAAGTTTGGCGAGAAGAAAGAGGAAGACTCAGGTTGTTTTGGTTAACTTTCCCTTCGAGTTGAGTAGCCCTTTGGTGGACTTTTTGGAAGTGCAAGGATTTGTGCCTCGAGTTTTTCTGTTTTATTTTTGGTTGGATTTTTTTTTTTTCCTTTTTGTCTTATATACAGAGAAGAGAAAAATGATTTGAGTGAAAGGGCGGATAGGCGTTGCACCTACAGCAGTCATCGACACAGCAAACCATTTAGGAATTTGGATTATTTTCTCGGCTTGAGGTATTTGCGTTTGTTGATTTTGAAAACATTAAGAATGATTTTTTTTTTTTTTGTTTTTTTTTTTGTTTTAAAGGTTGACAGTTTCTTGGTTTTAAAAATAAGAAAAGTTTTTTTCGGCGTGCAAGGTTGAAACTTTCAGGCTTCAGGGATAAAGAAGATTTATTGAATAATTTTTACGGCTGTCTGATCGTAGTATTGATCAGCGACGACGAGGAAAAAATTCATTTTGTTGTCTTGAGGGAGACAGAAAATGTGTTTGATAGATTTATCAAGCAATCAGGCATCACAACATTAGCCATCAAGGCTTAGGAAACTGTTTTTCACCTCGAGATTTTTAGGCGTTGGTTTGTCAAAGCTAAAAGATAAAACAAATGGTATGCAAGATTTATTTTGCACTTAGGGGTCCCAGAAGCAAAGACTCGGTGATCATCAACAGCTTAAAATCCAAGTAATTGAGAAATAATTTGATAATGGTAGAACGGCCGCGCGACAGCAGTGGTTATCAGCGTCCACAAAATATAAAAGTAAGCGGACTAAAAATCAAATCAATTCAACATCGCTTAAAATTATGCTTGAAACATAATTTTATAATGTATATATATATATATATATACTTATATATATTATATGTATATATGTATATACTGTATAAATATAATATACATGTACATATTGATTATTGATTAGATAAATTTAGATAATTTCAGTTTTGCATGAGTGTAAAATACCATATTATGGCGAGCAGATCTCTCCAGTGACCTAGGTAAAAGATAAGGGTCGAGCCTATGTAAATTTATAGATTTCAAGACTTAAATTTTGTTCAAAATTTCATACACTCGGTGTTATGTTCTAAATTAGACTCTGGAAATTTTATGCACTCGCTCGCAAATACACACATAGTATGGGTCTGCTCAGTATCTCTGTGCGTCGTTTACAAGTGGCACAAAAAATAATTACCACCTATAGTTTTGACGTACTCTCGTATTGCAAAACTGTCAGAAATTCCGTCCTTTCAGTCGAACATAACACCGGAAATGAAATAAACATCTTTTATTAATTCACGTGAAAATATACATTCAAAATGGGTTACTGTATCATTTTGACGAAATAAGTGAGTATGTCTTTGTTGGGAATTGTCATCAAGACTCACCCTCCGCCTTTCCATGGTGTCGAACTATGACTCCAATTAGGTTCAAATTTGGGGGTTGCAAAATGCACAGGACATTCCCTCCCTTCACCTTCAAACCGTGGAATAGCCTACTTGCTCATGTTCCTCTCATGGTTTTGGAAGGTTGACCTATCGCTAGTTTACTAGAATTAACAAGTCTGTGACCTGAAATAACCTAGAATATATTCGTCCCTTCAGATCTGAGCTCCCAAAGAGCATCAGCGCCGTAGGACAGGTCATAGTTATTTTCTGCGCCACTTGCAAACGACACGCAGAGAAACTGAGCGGACACACGTACTGGGCGAGTGTGTATTTGCGGGCGAGTGCATGAAATTTCGGCGTCAACGAGTGTTTGTCATTCACCAGGTTGATATACAATAGGCGATAAAATTGCTTCGTTACGTCGAGGCCATAATGATCACATCAGCATTCGTAAAGGGACATCAAAGCCGCGGATGTGTAATCTACCACCCGGCCACCACAAACATGATCAAATAATGTGATTATGAGGGAGAGGAAAAAATCCGCAGCAGCAAAACAACATCAACAACAACAACAACTTCAAAGGAATGTCTACACTGCTGCTACTGCCGCTATCGGTTTCATTATGGCACATCGCAATTATTGTTCATTTTTTGTTCTGCCTTTTTTTTTTTGTTTTGGTGTCAGAAGTAACAAAATGGTAATGATGTTTGTTTTTATTGATGACGCCTTGGTTTAATATCCGTCATTGCTGCATTACTTATGGTATTTTTAGTGTTGTTGTTGAGTATATACATTACATTACTGTATATATTATATAAAAATGTATGTATGTATATAATTAGTTTGAAATCCAAACTGACATTTCTTTTCAAGTGCAAATTTAAATAATTTCCATTAATTACAACATTTTATTCAGTTCTTTTAGATAATGTACTCTCTCTCTCTCTCTCTCTCTCTCTCTCTCTCTCTCTCTCTCTCTCTCTCTCTCTCTCTCTCTCTCTCTCTCTCTCTGAATCCAGGTATTTGATACTGGTTTTTCCCCACTTACTGTACAGGTGTCATTGGTTAGTCGGAGGTCAGCTGCAGCCTTTACAAAACAGATAGTTTTTTTGTGCGATCTGGCTTTTCCTGTATAAAAACAAGTACATTTGCAGGTGGATTATCTCACACTTACAAGCCACGAATGCAAAGTCAGAAGCAACAATAATATAACAGCATCAGGCATGACATCAACAATATTTGTCGTCGACAATAATAACAACATATCGTGGTCGACATAAACACGTGTAACTTATGACAATCCGAATGAAAAATATTTCATTTTTGCATAACAACAATAATGGCAATAGAAAAATAAAAGAAATTCTCACACCACAACAGAACGAGAACATATTTTGTATTTGCATTAATGAAAAATCAGCTTTTTAAGTCGGAGTTCTTAGGTAATGAGAGAACACAGCCAGTGTGGTTATCTCATGCCTCCCTTTTGTGATGTGGTTTACTCTCTCATCTGTTATTCCCCTCTCACAGACTTTTCAGGAGGATGAAGAAATATAAGTCAGCAGAGGGGAGGATGGCTTAGATTTACTGGCTGTTTTGGGCCACGGGCTCTGTTCTATCTCGCCAAGACTGAATCTCATCCTCACCATCATCTGTAATTGATTAAAATAGAATAGATCCTAATGAGAAGGTAACTTACATTCTAATGCAAGTGTGAGTCTCTGATAAAATTAAAGAACTGTCATGTGTCAAAGACTGAACTAAGATCTGGAAGGGAACTAGTGCCTATATAAATGCACACACACCCTACCCTGCATGTGTATGTATGTGTGTGTGTGTATATATATATATATATATATATATATATATATATATATATATATATATATATATATATATATATATATATATATATATTTTACAATATATACAGGTTCATGATTGTATATAAACACAGTGTGATAAAAAATTTCATATATATATATATTATATATATATATATATATATATATATATATATATATATATATATTTATATATATATATATATATATATATATATATATATATATATATATATATATATATATATATATATATATATATAGGTTCTTATTATTTCTTGAGAATCTAATACTTCGATTACCCCCTTCCCTGTACTGTACGTTTGCTTTAATTAAACCTATCTCAGGGAGTGAAAAGTTCCCATTTTTAGCCAGGTGGAAGTGTGTGTGTGTGTGTGTTGTGTTTTCTACCTTGAAAATTCTTCCCAGAACGGCCTCTCTTCTATTTGCTTGTTGTGATGACAGAAGTAATTGTTTCTGAGAAATATGGTTGTTGGTTTTGTCGGAAGTTTTCAGTCGTTCGTCGCCTGTTCTACAGTATAGTGTGTACTTCGAACTTAGCTGTTTGCGTTTTCTTTTTTAAGTATACTGTACTTACTTGCGTATACAAATGTGTGTGCGCGCGTGCGAGAGAGAGAGAGAGTGAGAATGAATGGATTTTTTGCCATAATATTTTGTCAAGTGTATATGGAGGCTTCTTGGCTAATAAGAGATTCGTATCTTGGATAGAAAGTGTTCGCTCAGTCACACTTGGAAGATTATAAAAGGCAAAAGTAGCCACACGATCGTCAACGACAACAAACGTTTCAACAGTAGCAGTTGATAGACAAGAACATTAACCTCTGGTGAACAACAGCAAAAGTTAAGAGTTTCTTTTGGGAATTTTCCATCCGGACAAAAATTATCCGTATGATTATTAATTATTATTATTATCAGCGCCACCGACATCGCTGCTAAAAGCAATCATATCACCATCATTAACAGCAGTTTCACCTTGCTTTAAAGAACAAATGCCGCGCTGGTAATATGTTGAAAGATTAAATAAAAGCCTTCAAGACATCAGAATAGCATAACTCCAAAAACAGAAGCAGAGAAAAAAAAATTGACACCACCACCTTGAAAATATATTTATGTACAAAAACAGCCGTTGATTGTATTGTCTCGAAAACACCATAATAGCCTTCAACAACAATGGTTGCGGCAACTCGAAAACAACACAACACCAACAAGAAAACAGCATTTACAACAACAACAACAACAACATGGTAGCCAACGAAAACAACCCACCAGTATCGATAGCTTCATCATTATCATTAAGTCACAATAACAACAGTGAGGAAAAGTTTAGAGCGAAACATATTGATAAAAGACGAAGGTTGTTTACATTGTTCTAAACTGAAGAGAACGCATCGCAAAAAGTTTAGAGCGAAACAAATCGATAACAAACTATTTTATTATTGATGAAGAGGGAATTGAATGCTCTTCGAAAAGTTCAAGAGGGGAAGAAATAAATAAAAGTATTAAGTTTTATTGTCAGTTGCCGATGCAAGAATTCAGCCTCAGCGCGAAAGAGAAGCTTTGGGACGAAACAAACCGAATTGACAGCGAAAAGTTACAGTGCTTCAAGGTGTCGTGTAGTCAGTAATAAGAAGACTGCTTTATTCACATTAATATCATATTTGTGTCAATTACAACAATGATGTATTATGTGTAGGTAAGATTTATGCATAACTTACAACAGAAGTTAAAATAAGAATATTGCCAAACGCATACGATTCTACACAAGCTAAACGCACTCCTTGCCAACACAAATAAAACACTGCCACCAACGCTATACATAACATCAACAACAACAACAATAACAACAAGTACCACCCTATCATAACAACAACCTGCCTGCTGGCTCTTATCATCAGGAGGAGCGTCAACAAACAACACTTAGCTTCCTGTTGTTCGCTTACCCAACGCCTCCCTCCCTCCCTACCACCGCGAGGGGACCCCTGCCCAGGTCCCTCCCCAGGACCCTGCCTGGATCCCCGTACCTGACCTTACCAACCCCGACAACCAGGCCCCTTCGGTCCCAAACCTTAATAGACCCCCACCCTCTCTTTTTTTTTCTCTCTCTCTCTCATTCTTTTCTTTGCTTTTATCCCTTCTGCATTATTACTTTCTTCTCTTCTTTAGCGATGATCCGCCCTCTCCATTCGTTTTGTGTGTTTATTTCTGTTTTTCAGCTTCTGCAAATTGACAAATGACAGTTAATGGATTGGTATATCGTTTTTTCATTCGGTCGCATTCGTCTGCCAGCACCTAGACGGTCTTTGTGTCAGTGTCTTTTTTCCACTTTATTTCTTGTAGATAAATTCCTCGTCTTTCATCTCTCCCGGTTTTGCCGTCATTCATTCTCAGCCTTCTTTCCTCTCTTGTTTCCCATCGTGCATTGCTTGATTGTTGCTGACTCATTAACATATTATCTCTCTCTCTCTCTCTCTCTCTCTCTCTCTCTCTCTCTCTCTCTCTCTCTCTCTCTCTCTCTCTCTCTCATTTTCATTTTTATATCGTTGGCCTTTATTTACACCAACTGTATTGTTTATCAGCTAGCGGCAGATGTGCTATTTCGCGAATGCCCTGAAGAGACAGAAATGCAATGAGACGTCAGTTATTCAGCGTTGAAGTAGAACGCATAGTTTAATATAAAATTAAGATTGGAAGTGTGGTCCCCTTTAGGCACGTTGAGGCAGACAGGCAGACAGAGACAGACATACTTGGAATTTATGATCCTCCTTCGGCATTTAATGGTATGCAATGGTTACGAAGTTTCTGGTTTACTTTCTCATCGTATAAAGTATTGACTTAAATTCTGACAGTTTTTTTTTTTTTATCAAGTTTCAGTGAATATATAGTATGAGATTTTTCACCCCACCTTTATCGAAACTCGTTTAGTAATTTATGTTCCTCGTTTGAATTAACAGAATGAGCTCAGGGCGGTGTACTGATGGCTGATATAGACGCCTTTTCATGATCAGAAAAATGCCTCTTTTGCGTGAAAATGATTCATTATACTTGCGATTTGTATAAAACTCTTGGATGCATGAGCAAGTGATATTTTTTTAAGAATGCTGGCAGTATTTTAACTATTCCTGCTTGCTTCTCTCTCTCTCTCTCTCTCTCTCTCTCTCTCTCTCTCTCTCTCTCTCTCTCTCTCTCTCTCTCTCTCTCTCTCTCTCTCTGGAGACGTGGAGTAAACTGTAATATTAACGTTATAGAGGAGGGATGGAATAGCTTAACGAGTAATCTTTGGAATAACAATAACCAGGTCATATAGTTAATTTTGTTATTCGATTTACTTGATATTAGAGATTTGTCATTTGCAACATTTGAATGAGATTTGCACCTTACGCATACCAAGAAAAAAATAGCAAGAGTGGGTTGCGAACCCAAGGGGGCAGCAGAACGCCTTGTCGTGAAAAAACGGTTGTACACAGAGAGGAAAGTAGGAGGAGGAGGAGAATTCCGGAACAGAAATGGAAGGGAGTATTTGCTAGATAGATCTGACTCAGGATTTCTTACTTTGATAATTACCTGAGAACTTCATCAAGGATAAGAACTTTTTTTTTTTTTATTTTACAAAAATGACTTTTGCATGGTAGAATATATAATTATTAGAGATTTCCTTTGCGCCAAGTCTGTATTGAAGTTTGCATTGCTTTTGCTATTTGTTTTCGAATGTCATTTTTCTTTCTTCCTGTTCTGTTTGAGTTCTTAGCCCCCCCCCCCCCGCCTCTTTCTCCCTCTGCTTGTCGCATATATAAGGATAAATGTTTGTTAGTCCTTCTCCCATGTCGTTGACCGTTTTCGGTGTGAGAACAATTCACACCTTGGGCCCATCTCTCTCTCTCTCTCTCTCTCTCTCTCTCTCTCGCATAAATGTGGGCCTCCCAACCTAAGCGTGGACTCTCGTTAATATGACTATAATGAGAGCAGTAAGCATTTAGACATCTAATCTGGGATATGGCCATTGCATTGGAGAGAGGTGAGGAGAAGTGATGGCGAGGGGAGGGGTTGGGCGGGGAGGGGGTTGCTTTCGTGTTCGGTAACCAATCAGCTGTGATCTCGACAACAGGTACAAACAAGAGTTCGACGACGAAGGAAGCAGCTATTTATGATCTTGGCTTGCGTCAGCGGCAAACTGTCTTCAATTATTTTGTTTCTCGCTTTCCGTAAAAAGAGGAAAATGTCCGCCTCTTTTTTTTTTTCTTTTTTTCCTCGTTCTTATTGAATTTGGGAAAGCTGAAACTTGTTTTTCCAGCTGTTTATTTTTCCATTATCAAGTTTGGAGAAACATGAAAATGTGATCACTCTTTGTATTTTCAGCTCTTTTCTTAAATGTGATCGTTTTTGTCTTAGGTTGACGAGGCATCATGTTTATTTACATAGTTTTTTATGCATTTTGTATAGCAGGAATACTAGATAGATCTGTCCTTCTCGTTTAACTATCGCTTTAATGCATTTCATTCTTCTTCTGCATATTGTTGTTGTGCATTCCGTAATCAATAGATATAATCAAAAGCCGTAGGAAGTCATCAATATAATTGGTGGGTTTGCCATACTCTTTTGTTTCACTCCATTTTTCCTTTCCTTGCATTTTATGCATTTAATTAAATACTTTACGGTTCATTATTGTGCGCCTTACTTTTTTAATCGTACTTTAAACGTTAAGACGGGACAGCTGGTTCAGTTCTATCCCATTCAAGCTGACTGTAGTTTTCGTATTGACTTTAATGGCTTTCAAAGGATGTCCGTAATGAGATGACTCTCTCTCTCTCTCTCTCTCTCTCTCTCTCTCTCTCTCTCTCTCTCTCTCTCTCTCTCTCTCTCTCTCTCTCAAAAGAAACTTCAATAAGAATGTAGGCAGAGTTTCAGTAGTGATTTTCTGTTAGGATACGGCTTTGTGCACAAAAGAAAATATTAATTTTTTCAGAACGTAAATTTGTGCATTGGTAGAATGGTGTAAAGTGCCTTAAAATACATTTAACTGGATAGAAAGAGAGAGTCGCTGATTGTAGGATTGAAAAGGCCGAAGATTGTGGTAGATTAAGAGAATAAAGATGGGTTAAACCCACATATCAATTTATGGCCCTTTAAAGATTAACAAATGTACGATCATGTATAAGAAGCGTTTTATAACAAATATTTTAGATTAGATTCTCTTTGATAGAATTGATAATAGAAATAGGTACGGATTGCTCGTATTATTAAAGCACCGTAGTGATTCTTGTGATCTTTTTTTTTTCCGAACGCTCAAATTAATTTTGAGTTGAATGTTTTGCATAATGAACGTCTCCGCCAAAGAGTAACGTTTTTGTTTTTCTTGGTTTTAATTGTTGTTTGTGTTTTGTCTAAAAAAAAAAAAAACAAATAACAGCATCCGCTCCCCCAACGAAATGAGATAAGAAAGATTCGATCAAAAAGCTTCTCAAAAGGATTCAACAACAAAAACACACACTGTTTTGGGGGGTCGAAAACATTCTTCAAATTTGCCTCTCTCTCTCTCTCTCTCTCTCTCTCTCTCTCTCTCTCTCTAGCGCCTCTCAGTGGCAACAACAAAACGGTGCTAAAATTCATAACAACAACAGCAGCAGCAGCAGAAGCGGAGCGGCAGAGACGTCTCTCTCGCGACAATATCTGTTTTGGCGTCGATATTATATGAAAGACGTGTGTTGACTTCTATCTTTTTTTTTTTATCTATTTATCGAGTGCATCGTCACGTCTTGCTCCTTCCGCCTTGTTATTTACTTGTTATTTTTTTCTAAGGCTGTGCGTTGAAAAGCTGTTTTCTGAAAAGTTAGTAATCAAGCGAGTAAATAACTTCGCTATGTTGAGTCCTTTTTTTCTATAAGGGAGCACATTAAATAAAACTCCATTATGATGACTTTGGGTGCCTTGTAAAGAGGCATTAATTATAAATGCACCACGGTTACATTTTTTGGGAGCTGACTAATATGTAGGAAGGTACAATTTTGCGATTATGGACATTTCTTTACGAAGAGGTTTGCTAAAAATACCACCTTGCTTATGATTGAGAGGCCCCTTATGGAGAAGCTAACTTTATAGCTAGTGACCTCTCTCTCTCTCTCTCTCTCTCTCTCTCTCTCTCTCTCTCTCTCTCTCTCTCTCTCTCTCTCTCTCTCTCTGTCGATTGTTTGTGCCCTTTCATAAGTCAGTGCATTTGAAATACTCCCACGGCTACGAGTGTGCCTTCCTTTTCAAGCAGAGAACATTAAAAATAACAAGACGGCTGTGATTGCGAATACTCGTTTATAAAGCAGTACATCAAACCTACCACCAACGAGGCCATTGTGCTCCAGTCCCGTTGACAGGTGAGTGATGTAAATCGGTTCATTTGACTTTTATAAGGTCGTGGTGGATCATACGCTGCAGCTAATGTGCAGTTTTAAGAGACTTCGGTTATTTTTTTATGTAATTGTTTGTGGCACTTGCAGTGAAGTGTCCTTATGAAGCCCGTCCCTAAGGGACAGAAGAGAGAGAGAGAGAGAGAGGTGAGGAAAGAAAGTTCAGAGAATTTATATAATGCCTTTGGAAAGGAGAGAAAGGAAGGACTGGAGAAAGAGTGAGAGATAAGCCGCCACTTTGATGCCAACGGGTTATACGGATGCAGGAAAGGAGATTCTGTTGGAATTTGACTGTTCACTCTATAATCTTTTTCTTTGAATAAGGAATTCTCTAACACTTCCAATTTTTAAATGACTTTACCTTTCTTTATCGAGGAACTGATGGGCGATACAGGATTTATAAAGAAGCTGTGATTAAGAATATTTTAGGAACGTAAGGAGAACTTCTTCAATGCAGATGAAAAAGAGACAAAAAGTGAAGTGAAGAGTAAACGAGAGAGAGAGAGAGAGAGAGAGAGAGAGAGAGAGAGAGAGAGAGAGAGAGAGAGAGAGAGAGAGAAAGCACCGAGGATAAGAGAATGAGAAATCTAAATCGGTTTGGGGTTAAGGTACGAAAACAACAATTTCATTATGGTCTTGTTTGTTCCCTTCAGTGCAGATAATTAGCAAGAGCCCTGGCTGTTGGTTTGGTACCGAATGACAAAAAAAAAAAAAAAGAAAAGAAAAAAAATGCTTGGAAGCCGTTGGGGTCAATAAGTGATGGTCCAACTCTTAAGGACCTGCAAAACAAGAGTCAAAATCAATTATGACACTTTTACCATAAACACCTGCACCACATGTTGGTTGGTGGTTGGAAGATGATGTTTTTGTTTTTCCTGCTTCTAACGCTTAAAGCATTTTTTTAGGTCTCTCATTCTCTTTCTCTCTCTCTCTCTCTCTCCAATCGCTTCGTTTATGCTAATATAACTTTTGTCTTTCATGAAAAGCAAATTCATCAGGTATTGCTAACATCCGTTTCTTCCGGAGAACAGAACTTTTTTCCATTATCTATTTTTTGTATGGGATGATAAGGACAGTTAGATATCTTCACCCCGTTCCTAAACTTGTATTTTGAAGCAAATTCATCATCTCATCTTGTACAAAATCTTATGCTTCCTGAATGTTTAGACACTCCTTTTCTAACATCTTTCTATCTTGTACTTTTTAGGTCTTCCTCTTCTCCTTCCTCCTAGCACTTCCGAATAATACGTTTCTCTTACCTCAACTTTTCATCCTTCATTCCTCCCACATGACCAGACCATCTGACAACACTTGATCCATCCTTTTACCTGTCTACCCTCTTTTACCACTTTGACATATCTGTGAATTTCCCTCCAATTCTTGAGCCGCACGTACTTTTACAAAAGCAATATTTCTCGACTTCAGCGGTTTTTCTTTCCATTCTTGTTCAACGTTCGCACTGCACTTCCGTAAAGATGGAGCAGCTCAACAATCCATCATACATTCCCACCTTATCTTCCGTAGATTCTCCCAAGTCTCTTCCCAGTCTTTTGCACACAACCTGCTACCTGCCTTGTTTCGCCTCTTTCTGATTCTTCTTTCAATCTACCGTGGTCCTTTATATGTACTCCCATATACATGTATGAATCAGCCACTTACATGCTTCCACCATTTATGGCAATATTCATTGCCCCATTTTTTTTTTACGCTCCTAATCTTACTCTGTTCATATTGACTCTACTTATTTCTATAGTTTGTGCAGTTTCTCTTCACTATTCACTGACTATCCTCAACAATATGGTTTAATTTGCAAACATCAACTATTTTACTCTCCATTCATGTGGTACTTTCGTTATCCCACAACTTTGCACTTATATAAGTTTCATTTTTTGTTATTTAAGCCCTCATGCCAGATTATTAATCTGTATAATATAGTCTGCAATACTTTTTTTTTTTTCAAAAAAAGAGGGACTTTTAACTGTATGCTCAAACTGCCTTACGTTCCCCTTCACACGAATTGTATCCTTCGAAGACTTTACAGTTCCATGAAGTTAAGTATCTCAAGAATTGATGGTTTGATGCCCTGTTCAGATATATAATCCCAAACCATTCTGTAACTTTATGGCATGGTGACCATATCTGTCCCACAAAATTAACATAAGTCCTTTCAAGAATTAATGGCTTAATGAACGTATCTGTCCCGGAAATATCTAAGTCCCCTTCGATACATGACGGTTTGATGAATGTATCTATCCCAGGAAATGACCCCTGACCATTCCACTTATGTATCCCAGAATATTATCACAAACCCCTCCGAACTTGCCAGTTTAAGGAATGTATCTGTCGTAGAATATCACAAACCATTTCGGATTTGACGATTTAAGAAACGTATTTATCTCAGAATATCATAAACCATTCCGAAACTTGACGGATTAATGAACGTATCTGTCCCAGAAAATAAACCCGAACTCTCCCAGAACTTGACTGTATGATGAACGTATCTGTCCACTAAAAATTATTCCAAGTTGACGGTTTGATAGACGTATCTGGCCAATTTTATGATCCAAAACCCTTCAACACTTGACGGTTAGATAAACGTATCTGTCCCTGAAACTGACCCAAACCCTTTCCAGACTTGACGGTCTGATGAATCTATCTCAGAAAATGATCCTAAACCATCTAAGACTTGGAGGTTTTTGATGTATCTGTCCCAGAAATGAGGAGCTTATGATATCATATATAATCCCGAACCAGTGAAAGATCGTGTTTTGAAGGCGTAAGTTCCCTCGGCATAAGTAATTTGCACTGATTTCGATACGGAATCTTTAGTGTTCTAAACAGTAGTGTACTTCTACCTAAAGTATGTGCTATATATGTTGTTCACCTGTACAGTGCTTTGCTGTTAGAGTCAACGGTTTGCTGTACTTATTAATATTCAGCTGTTTTCACTGATATCTAATGATTTTTCTAATTTGAACCTGTCCTCTATTAAATTGGTAAAGTTTCGGTTTATGTTTAATTGATGAAGCTAAAGTTAAATTCGAGCAGTTGTCAGGTTTGGCCGGTTACTTTTGCCAAATTACCACTATTTTTCGTCATTAACATTTAATTTCTCACGTGTCTTGGTTAACTATATTGTAGCAGTTATAGATTACTATGAGTAGTTATCCCCGGACTTCAGTTTTCAGCATCGGGTTTTCGCCAACGTTTAGCTGCTTTGGTTAACACTGGACTTGAACCGTTTTCGATCATGTCCACCTCCTTTTCCTAATGTTCGTTTGTTTTTGCTATGTTGCACTTTTTGTATACATTGAACAAAGTGCAACATAGCCGAATGTTTGTAGCCCTTTGCATCTATTTTTCATCTATTTGCAAAATAGCAATTGAAGCGAATTCATTGTGTGCTTTCAGTGGCCTTCTTTTATTGGCAATAACATTTCGGGGGAATCTGTGGTGATTGACCAAGAACGCACGCGATGTTTTCGTGATTTGTTGGACCAGCGACTATAAAGTCGTAATTTTGATTCACTCTTTCTCTCATGTACAGTATATATATATAATGTATGTATATATATATATATATATATGTGTGTGTATGTATGCATGAATGTATGTATGTATATATAGGAATACAGTATTACGTTTAGGTTTATATCAAATCAAGGTATGCTAATAATATATTTATACAGGCCCTCAGTACATGTTTGTATTTATGCCTTATATGTAATAGAATAAGTAGCATTACCAAATGCTTTCGTGTCTATTAGTACATTTTCAGGGGTTGCATCAATACACTCATTTATAAACACACATACATTACTGTTTCCCATTAATTTGTTAAGTTAGGGAAATGGTCATAATACGTCACTCAACAGAATTCATAAACCTTCAAGTACCCAACCTTAGGCTTGCCCGTACATACAAACATGCATAAGAGTATACATGCAGTTGGGCATGAGCTCTGTGTCACGTGCAAGTATGCATGATCACATAATAACAGTCTTGATATTTTCGTAGAACATTGCTTTTTTGTACTGAGTATAATGTCCAAAGTCCGGTCATTGTAGTTAATGGCCAACAGTTGTCTTGAAAGCAAAGTCCTTGGGGTGAAAAAGAAAATTTGGAAATTCGGTTAATAGGTGGGCAAATATGCCGCCTTCTTGATCCTTTCCAAGTCTTGTTCTCATGAGAGAATAACTTCTGTTAATTTTCCTTTCAGTTTTTTTTTTTCCTTTCTTTTGAGGCCTTGTAAAGGGGTGTGTGAATTATCTGTCAGTGGCACGGCAGTCACCTCCTATACTGTTAGCATTCCGCAGTATTGTATGCTCTTTGATCGAGAATTAATGCTGCTGTTGCTCTGTAGCAGAATGAGACCCTTCTCTGAATCGATGTAATACAGTTTTCTATTGTTCTGTTGGAAGTGGTAACATATTTTCATTCCCAGCCTTTTCCACACAGTAAGAGAAAATCTTCTCTCTCTCTCTCTCTCTCTCTCTCTCTCTCTCTCTCTCTCTCTCTCTCTCTCTCTCTCTCTCTCTCTCTCTGCGGAAAAATATCTGTGATTTCAAACTTCTCAAAAAATGATGAAGCTGATTTCCAAAGGCAATGTTAGTTTTGTTGTGAAATTAATTTTGTCTCCAGTTGAGGTGTCAGGGCCAATATAATAATTGAGAGAAATGGTGATTTTCCTTATACGGAATTAATCAGAATACCACATATAAAAAATTATAGGTGATGGATGATAGCCAAATGCGACGAGAGATAATTATCATCATTATTATCATCATCATCGGCCTGGTCAATTTGCTTTGCAATAAGATATCTGTTTCCCTGAAGTCGTTTTTTTGTGTCACTTTTTATATGCTTTCAAGCTGTTCGATTTGTCGTGAATGGATATTTTTTTAGTTAGTTTTAATGTTGGTAAAAGATTGCTAGATTGACCTTATAAGTACATTTATTAAATGTATCCATTTAATAAATGGATGCATTTATTAAGTTGTTTCTCACCGTCTTTTACCGGTAATTTTAATGGTGGTAATTATACGTTTATGGGCAAAAGGAAAATATTCTTTTCGTTTTTAGCAGTGCTTTTATCCCGCTATTTTCAGCTTTTCTGGTCTGACCTTGCTATGTTTCTCCCTTGATACCCTTTTTTAAATTTGTATTTTCAACTTCTGCCACCATTTTAGCCGTGCAATAATTATTCTTTAGATATGACGCAATTCGTTGAATGACGACACTTATATACAGCAAATGACACCGATTAAGATCGGCAAACAGAGCCAGCCATCAAGCCATAAAGAATTGAAAGTCCGTAACACTTACGAATATCCAGTTGCTTTCCAGCTTGCTTGAACCATTTCTGCTCTTAATGAGAAATTATAGTTTAGGCTCGACGGGGCCGAATGCTTGTTAGTAAACAGGCAATAAATAAGGGAGTGAAAAAAGGACGGGGAATAAGTTTGGCCTCTCGCTAAATGTTTGTTATGTTTTGGTGGATGGATGCAAAGGTTTGTTTCGGACTGCTATACTTTTTTTTTTTATTTCATTTAGGGTTTGTGTTTAGGTGTAGTGTTTTGTGTTTCGACAATTAAAATCCTGCTTGTAAGATTAAATTCGATTCAGATATTACTAGTCTTTTTTTTTTTTTTTTTTTACTAGCAACCACGGGACATGAATAGGGATGTAGTCCTTGTAATTATATCATAATGTTGTGATTCATTACACAAAGCAAAGCACAAGACTATTTGCATTGACGATTTGTTAAAGAAAAAGTGACGGGGGCGTTGGGTGGAGTTGGGAAGACCAAACTGGCAAAAAAATTGTTGTACGCGTTAAACAAAAAAAAAAAAAACTTGCAACGAAAGCAAAAAAGAACAAATCAAACAGGCAGGCAATTGGAACATGCAAAAGTTTTAAACATGCGAAAATATAATTTCGGTGCGGAGCAGTGCGCTTGTTCTCAACACGAAATAAAGAACATTTTAATGTGACCCTAAAAAAAAGGGGGGCACACAGCGAAACGCCTCGTGATCAAGCGCCACGGGTACGTGTGTCTTTAGAATCAATAGTCATATTAATAACAAGTGTTATTGCAAGACAGCCAGCAACAAAGGGGCAGGGGGTTGGAGAGGGGGAGGGGGAGGGGGCGGGGTGGGTAGAGGAGGTGGCAATGCATTAATGAACGCGCACATGCAAATGAATTTGAATGCTCAAATATGCTCACAATATTTCTCTAAACAGAAACACGCATTCTGTTAGCTCAGTCTCATAATTAATCTGATTATTATACAAGCAACAACGGAGGCAAAAGCACAAACAGATGAATTTGTAAGTTGCAAGTTACAGATGTTTTCCTTTTTTCTGTTTTTTCGTTTTATGTTGTTATTTCCGTTGCTTTGATTATGTCTGGGTATTTATATTTAATGTGGATTTTGTGTTAACGGGCTGTTTTCCTTTTTTTTTTTGGGGGCTTAGCCTGTAGCTATCTGAAGCAAGCTAAGGAACAGTGATATTGGAAATGGCGCTCAGAGTTCTGGAATCTGTTATTTCTCCTTTCTTCAGGCCTGGGTTACAGGAAGGTGTTTTATGTGTAGTATGGTATAAATTCACTTCTCCATTCGCTTATTTCTCCCCCAGTTTGCTTATTTCTTCGAAAGAAAGATTATAATTAATAGTACAACTAAATAATACAAACACTAATTCCTTAGACGGATTGGTTCTTGATGCCTGGTATTGAAGAAGTCGTTTTTAGAGTGCGCAGTCAACGCGGATGCAGTGGTGGCTGGTAATGTTGTTCCCCGTTTTAAAAATTGGAGCATTTTTGTGCTATGTTTTGAGGTTTAATGTAAAAAAGTGTTTCTTTCCTTATGGTGTGGTAATTCGGCTGCATTGATTATATGAATGAACAAACAGTACCCCATTGTTGGTACGTTGTTAATTTTCATGGCATGTGGCACAATCTCTCTCTCTCTCTCTCTCTCTCTCTCTCTCTCTCTCTCTCTCTCTCTCTCTCTCTCTCTCTCTGCACACCATTTTATTCATACACAGACATACAATTTATATATATATATTATATATATATATATATATATATATATATATATATATAATATATATATATATATATTATATATATATATATATATATATATATATATATATATATATATATATATATATATATATATATATATATATATATATATATATATATAATAGAGAGACAGAGTTGGAAGTTTCAGTAACTGTTGTCTTTTTGCAGAATAATATATATAATATATATATATATATATATATATATATATATATATATATATATATATATATTATTCATGGATGCATACAAATGGTTTATATCTGGAACTTCTCCTTACTTGAGAATCCCTCTTCTAGATCCATTCGCTTCGTGTCCCGGATGTCAGGCCGGCCGCTACGATGCGAGAAACTTTGCAAATAAATATTTAATCGGGTCTTAAAATGAAATCGGTGTCATTAGCAGAGATTCTGGATGGCGAAGAAATAAGATGTGTGAGAGAGAGAGAGAGAGAGAGACAGAGAGAGAGACAGAGAGAGAGAGAGAGAGAGCCGAAGAAGACATTCGGCAGACTGAGTGATATTTCGGAATCAATGGTCCGGATTATGACGGTGTTTTGTGTCCTGTTGTTGTTATTGGGATCTTGTGTTGGTGTTGTTGGGATCTTGTGTTGGTGTTGTTGTTCTTGTTGTTGTTTATGGTCGAGAGGAAGAGAAGGAGTGGAGGAGACAAAGTGTTGAAGGTATAGTCACCGAGGTTATTTTTGCTCTGTCTTCGCTCGCATGAAACTGTTGTTGTGTAAGAAAAAGCTGTGCGAAAGTGCTCAGTCCACGTTGCAATATTTATATGCACGCACTCTCTGTCATTATCTATAGCTATATTATTCTCGTAATGTGCTTTTATGACGTCTTGGAATTAAAGCTAGTGAAATAACAGTGTACTGTTTGCGTGTCGTGTATATATACTAGTTACGCGAGGTGGTTTGTGTTGTGTGCGAATGTTGCCCTCAGTGAAATGAACGTTCGTATGTAAGTTCCAGTCCTATAGATGGGAACTATCTGTGGCATGTGTGCGTAAGGCCCTGATTATCTAGACTATATGGACAGTCTCCGTATAGTTAGTGTCTTTGTGTTCGTACCTGTGGGCATACAAAGGACCGAAAGAGATCTGTACATAGATTCATACATACATTGAAGTAAGCTCAGAGCGCATATATGCACAAGAGTGTTTTTGTGTGTACATTCGCATACGCGCGTTCTTCCTTTGTGTGCGTATACACTTCTTTGTTTGTGTGTTTGACTGTGCTTGGGTGCATAATTAAGCAGTGTGAGTTTTGGGCTTTATTCATGGAGGGGAGAGAGAGTGAGAGAGGGAGGGAGGGAGGAAGAGGGAGAGAGGGAGAGGCGAAGGAAAGCAGCAGCAGCCCCCTCTGCGCCTTTGTTTACTTATAAATATATTGTAAACATCGTTTTGCTCTTAGCATATTTTTTTGGCAGCAAGCGTGTGTGTCACTGTGTGTGTGTGTTTTTTTTTTTTTATTCTTATGTAAAGTTGTTTATTCTCCCGGCCTCAGTGCGCGCCTTGTTTTGACGAGGAGGGAGATTATGTTGATAACATTGCGAAGGGCAATTATGATGCTTAGCTTCGCTATGATGATTGACGATGATGATAGTAATGATGTTAATATTGTTAGTGATTTCTCTATTTTTCTCTGCATATGTTGATGTTAATGTATTCGTGTTGGTGTTGTCGATTTCTCGTCTTATTTTTCCAATTGCTGGACATTCCCGTATGATTTTCTTTTGTTAAAGTTGTTTTTTCTGTGATTGTTATCTGACAATTTACATTTATATAAGTGATTATATTGATATAGTTTGTTGACTCTTGTTTTATTTTCTGCCTAAAAATTGCAAGATAATTTTTTTTCGCGTTGTTAAGGTAAATTTGTTTTTTCTCTAATTTGCATGTTAATGTTTTCGTCTTAACTGTTCCTTCTTGTCTCTTTCGTGATGGATACTCGCATTTTTATCATTTTGTTTTGTAAGATGTTGTTAAGTTTTATATTTGTTTGTTCTGAAACTTGAAATGTTGAGTAAGTTTAGGAATTTCCTTCCAAAGAGTTATTCCTTTGGAATCCAATTTTTGCGTTACGTAAATTTTGAATTTTTCCTTTTGTTTATTTCCAGACATCTTATTTTGTCTTTAGTTTGCTTATTTTTGGATCTTTTTGTCTGACATTTCTTTGCATTTAAGTATTCTTTTGTTGACCCTTTTTTGACATTACAACACCAACAGCTTCCCCCTCCCCAAACAACTACCAGTGACGATTTTATTTACCTTTAACTCTTTCTTATCCTCTCTTGTCCTCTCTCTCTTCTTCTCTCTCTTCTGCCTTTTCGATTCACTTTTTTCTTTTTATCTTTCCTCCCAACATTTCCTGGTCCTCTCCCCTTCCTCTTTTAATTTTACCCCTCCTCTTCGGGTTACCCCCATGGCTGGCTTCGTCCTCCCCCGATTCTCTTCAGTTCTCCATCCTCCTGCCTCTTCCCCCCATTCCTTCCTCTCTAGTTTTCTTCCTTCTTCATCTATTTCTTCTTGTTGCTATTCCGTTCTCCTCGTCCTTCCTGATTTCTCTCCACCCTTTTATCTTTTTTCCTTACTCCCTCTCCGTCTTTCTCTCCCTCCCTTTCTGCTGCTCTTCCTTTCTCTTCTCCCTCCCCCCGTTTTCTCTTTCTCTTTGCTCTTCCTTTCTCCTCGCCCTCCCTAATTTCTCTCAACTCCTTTTATCTTTTTCTTCCTCCCTTTCCGCCTTTCTCTCCCTTTCTGCTGCTCTTTCTTTCTCTTCTCCCTCCCTCATTTCCCCTCACTCCTCCTCCTCCTCCTCCTCCTCCTCCATGCTCACCCTCCCCCCCCTTCCCCGTCCCCCCTCCCCCCTCCCCCATCACTCTTTCGAGGCAGCGGCACAAATACATGCCGGTGTTAATTTAAAAGTTGATTAAGGCGTCCTGTAAACACCCGGTAAAAACAAAGGCTTCGATCTTCCATCAAAACACTTCTTATGCAAGGAATCTCAAAATTCCTACGAGATTTTCCTCTTTTTTATTAATCATTTTTTTCCTTCTCTCTCTCTCTCTTTCTCTCACCCCCCTTTTTTTTTATTTTTATCAGCATTTCTGTCGGAACGATGTGATTAATTTTAGAAGGTAAACTTTCTCTCTATCGCTTTCTCTTTTTTTTTTATGAGTGTGTAATAACTGCTAAGGTGTGTTATCGCTGTCATCTTCGTAATTGTATTTAGCAATATTTGTTTTGTTTATCAATTTGTTAATAGGCGCGGTAATTAGGAACGCTCCGGGGAAAGAGAGAGAGAAAGAGTGAGAGAGAGAGAGTAGGAAAAAAATGTTTCTTCTGGAGGAGATGTGGGTGGTTAGGAGGGAGTGACTGGTATGGGTATTCCGTGTGGGGGTGGGGTGGGCATATAGGGAGGGGGTGGAGGTGGTGGAATGGGCGTGCGAAAAGCGGCGGTGACACCAGGGGCGGTGGGGCGGGCGACTGCCGAGGCAAACATCCAATGAGCGACGGGGAAAACTTGTTAATTGCGACAAACGACATTTACTTGGAGTGTTTACCGTAACCATGGCCCTTTTCCCTTTCCTCTGTTGTAAAGGCCTTTCAATAAGTCATTTCGTCCGCTGGTTTTCAATAATGTCAAGCCCTCTTCTACTGAATGTATTTAGTTAAGGGCTTTTTTCGCTTCTTGTCGACCCGTTTGATGTCGAGAGGGAGTGCCAGCAAAAATAGGCTACTCAAAACAAATAGGAACGCGTATTAGATGGCACCCGACTTTGATCACCCAACTGCTCTTACTGCCATACCTGGCAAAAATATGTTATTGCCTTGTGCACGCTCGCACGCGCGCAGCAGCAGCAGCAGTCTCTCTCTCTCTCTCTCTCTCTCTCTCTCTCTCTCTCTCTCTCTCTCTCTCTCTCTCTCTCTCTCTTCGGTCCTCCTCACACTTACATACCTTTCCACTTCTGGGGAAATGTGTGTGCACACAGGCATACACACATACATACATACATACACACACTCATGCGACTTGATACACTCAGGCGACTTCGTACACGTTCGATTCCTGGATCCACTCGGGCTACATCTTTATGGTGTTGGGCGTAGGGATTTGTTCGCCGAGTCGAGGGTCGCTCGAGAGGTCAAGAAAAGCTCATTAAAGCATGGGGAAAAGTATATTCTTCTTTTCATCTGCTGCTGATGATGATGATGACGATATCATTGTTATTATTATTCATAATGTGCATACAATCTTATGTAGCCAGACAAAAGGTCATCAACTTGAATAGGAATCTCCTCCACGGAATAAAATGCCTATTTGAAAAAAAAAACTGGGAGAAGTACAGTAGATTGGATTAAAATTAAACGTAGATTAAAATTGGCGACAAAGACATAATGAGCGAAATTGTGAAGAAGGAAGGATTAGAGGATTGCTTTTGCTTTCATGCAATGGTTTCTTGATGCTTTGGAATCAGGTGGCCCTTTGTCTCCAGAGGCTGTAATCAGATGAATATCCATTTACATCATTTTTTGTCAAATAATTGCGACATTCATTGATTCATGGAAATGTATACATTCATATATATCTGTATACATATACATATATAAATACATTATATATATATATATATATATATATATATATATATATATATATATATATATACATATATACATACATACATACATATACACGTGTGTGTGTGTGTGTTTGTGCGATCCTTAGATACTGTATTGTGTCATCTTGTGTGACTTATTTGTGGTTTTAACAGTAATTCCTTTTAAAAGGATGTAATAGATTAAGAAAAACGTAAAGTAACTGGTTTGAATGTGAAATCAAAGCAGACGAATGAAGTAGATAGTGGTTACTGTTTCGTCTGTGTAAATTTGTGCATTTCTCTGACAGCTTCGTAAAATAGAGCGAATGAAAACGAAACGTTGATAACTGGTAAAGTAGAAAAAATTAAAGTTTGAAGAGTAGAAAGTTGGTTGGACATTCAAGGTAATTTTTTGGAACATTATTGTCTTCTATGATCTATGAAAAAGTGTTCTGTGTTAAGTGCATTTTCGGTTTTACAATTTGCACATAAGGATAAATTTTAGAATTAATATACTATCCTAGAAAACTCTTTATTTATTTATTTATTTATTTATTTATTTATTTATTTATTTTTAAGTACAACATTTTGTTGGTAAGGGGAGAGTTGGCCCCCATAAAGGGTATTTATTTTTGTTTTCTTTCCGGTGTTAGTAACCCATGTAATTCTCTCTCTCTCTCTCTCTCTCTCTCTCTCTCTCTCTCTCTCTCTCTCTCTCTCTCTCTCTCTCGTTTATTAATAATTTGTTAAAGAATTTGAATGGCCAGTTCCATTATCCAGCCTGTATATTAAAAAAGAGAATTTAGTGTAATGGAAAATAGTCTTTGTTGGATTCCCTACTTCCTTTATTCCTCTTACTCGTGTTTCCATTATACATACAGCTATGAGTTCCCTGCCCCATTGGTCTTTATATTATATAACAAGTAAGCGTTCCTCAGGTTTGGCGCAATATCTGCCGCAAAATTATCGTGCACTGATTTAGTTAAGTTGTGGTTTGGTGAGTAATGCGAGATATATGTTGATTGCTACAGCTTGATTCATTTTAAGCCAGACGAAGAATATAATGATTATTTTGAGACTGATGCCTTTATTGTCGGTGACCCAGCTCATTTCGGTAGAGCCAAAAGGGTTCATTTAAAAACAAGCTTCATTTTAGAGGTGAAGGAAGATGAACTATTAGATTGTTTGGGAAAACAGGTAAGTACGAATTTATCAAATTATAGAGAAATGATAACCAAAGCTTCACTGAAAAATTGCCCAAAGTAATGATATAAGGCTTGCTCAAGGATAATTAAAAAATCAATAAATAATCACAGCAAAGTTAAGTTTTTCTAATACCGCCAAAGTTAAGACTGTTTATTTCAGTGCTGAAAGCCTTAGAATGTTAACTGTTTCAAAGGTGCTGCTTCTTGTCTCACTCAGTCTTATTAAAAAGACTGCTCTAGTTATTTCAGACTTTAGTTTTATTTTGTTTAGTGTTACTTAATGGGAGTTTCAAAGTTATAACACTACGGTTTAATGCTGTAAAGTGTTGCTAAGCTGATTCCTGTAAAGTTACGCAAATTTGTACTGTAGTTGTATGGTAGCATGCTCTAAATCCTTGGCTTAATATTAGAAAGCGTTTGAGTTTTGGTGGAAAGTTACTTCAGAGATACAAGAAAATGATTGATTGAAAGGGTTATGTTTATTGTTACAAAATTATTACACATTATCATGTAAATGTGTGAAGTACCAAGAATTTTTCTAAAATTATATTTCAAGGGTTGCTTGACTTGAAGTTAATGGTAATATGAATTGTCCTGAATCATCGTATGATGGTTAGGATATTCATAGTGTAACGTAGACTTGTATTTTTTGCCAGAATGAACAGCGATAACCTTTATTATTGTTTCAAATTGGAAGTAAAATTAACTGTCTGAATTTTCAGTAAATTTACTGCATCAAAGTCAAGGTGTAGCTATCGCCTCGGAGGTGTAGTGTCAAGGTAGACCTTGTTACCAAGGTCCCTCCTTCTCCTCCTTCTCCACCTCCTCCTCCTCCTCCTCCTCCTCCTCCTCCTCCTCCTCCTCCTCCTCCTCCTCCTCCTCCATCCCGTCAGCGTTGCCTGGACGCAGAGCCAAATCACCCGAGGACTGACTTGGTGCTGACCCACGCACTGTCTTCGTATTTCTCGGCCATAAACAGAGGGTGACCCCGTATCGTTGTGTGATCTAATTTCGCTTCTTTTTAAGTCTTTGTTTTTCTTCTTATTTTCTTTTACACTTTATTGTTCCATGAAGACAGAGGACGACGGAGCTAAATTGAGCTCTTAAATCACTTCTTTTCTCTCTCTCTCTCTCTCTCTCTCTCTCTCTCTCTCTCTTTCTCTCTCCTCATCCCTCCGATTTTCTTTCCTCCTCCCTTTTCCTCCCCTCCTCCTCCCCCAACCCTCTTTGCCAGACACGAGAGGAAAGCACCGCGCGTTGGAGGATGAAGGAAGGAGCAAGGAGCACACAGGAACATCATCGACATCTGAAACATCAGCATCATCATCATCATCATCATCCTCCTCCTCCTCTTCCTCCTCCTCCTCCTCCTCCTCCTCCTCCTCCTCCTCCTCCTCTCCATCCAGCAGCACACCACCAGAGACGCTCTTCGGCGATGGTAGGGAGTCGGTGACGCATATTAAGAAGATTTTAAAATTAGGGGTGTGCGCGGGCCGATGTTTACATAGGACGGATTAGCTTGGTCTCCATGGTAACCTCCGCCGCTGCCGCCCATTGTTTACACGACGCCAGGCCGCACTTCCTATGCGCGAAAGGCGGGAAGTTGGGCGGCGGGGGTGGTGGTGTGGCTGGGTGGGCCAAGATGAGAGAGAGAGAGAGAGAGAGAGAGAGAGAGAGAGAGAGAGAGAGATGGGTGAGGGAGGGGGTCACTGGGTTTTGGAGGGGGGAGGGATATTGGGTACGATGATTTGGGGAGGGTAGGAGGGGGCGGGGGGGCCAGGAATAGCAGAATACTGAGTATGGGGATTTTGGGGGAGAGGGGACTCTCAAAGAAGTTGATTTTGACTGAGGACGATTTAGATGATTAATAATAATAATGGGTGGAGGAATGGCGATAAGGAAAGGCGCTTGAATTTAACTTTGGGGGGAGATGGTTATGATTCTAGAAAGAATGACTTTTCTGGGAACTTGGAAAAAACTTCTCGTCTTGGGAAGTGGCTAGAAATGCACGGGAAAGTTTGTGATTGTCTCTCCGACTGACATCAGTCGTTACTGATAGTTGTAAGGGTATAAGGAACGAGATAATTGTAAGTTATAACAATCTGTTATGATAAATTTTACAGTTAAGAAATTTGAGGGGGAAATAAAATTTTTTTTTTTTTTTTTTTTTGCTCGGCAAGACCTGGAATGAGAAAGATGGAGTTCAAAAGATTTAGGTTAAACGGTTGTGAAAGTAGTATTAAAGAACCTTGTAATAATAATAATAATAATAATAATAATAATAGTAAGGGTAATGATGATGATCCTTAATAATGATCAGAGCGTGGATCATTACGTACAATTTCATGCTGAGATAGAAAGGGAGAGCGTTGCTGATGCATGCCAACTGACGTCATCTCCAAAGTCACGTATGTTGTAGTAAGAGATGAATTTCATTTTTGGAGGGGCAGAATAAAGTAGCAGTTACTTGTGCCTTTAAGCATGCAGTTACACCCTACGGATTCCTCCTCTCTCTCTCTCTCTCTCTCTCTCTCTCTCTCTCTCTCTCTCTCTCTCTCTCTCTCTCTCACACACACACACAATAACCGAGCAACCTTTTGCCCGGCTTTGTCTCCCCTCCATGAAAAAAGGTCGAACAAAGAGAAACAAATATAGTTCACTTCATTTAAATAACATTACGAAAGGAAACGATTACAGAAAAAAAAATACAAAAGAAATTAGATAAAATCGACTGAAAAAGTGACCATAGGAGAAGAAGAAGGAGGAGGAGGAGGAGGAGGAGGAGGTGGGAGGAGGAGGAGGAGGAGGAGGGGGTGTGGTAGAGTTCTCAGGAGACGTAACAGCTTTATTAAGAGATAAATGCAGTTTAAAATTGCATGAAGAGGGGAGATGGAAATAATGAGGAAACGCGAAGAAGACAAGAGAAAGAGAGTGATATAAGGAGAGGCAGGTAGAAGTGGGGAAGAAATGCTTTATAAGAATGTGGAACAAGCGAAAGCTAATTAAGGGAAGGGTGAAAACACACACGAAAAATAAAAACATCGCCGAATGTACTTCGGAGAAGAACTAATAATAAGGATCGTCATAGTCGCCGTTGTGTTGTTTTTAAAAGGCAGAAGGGGGACGAGAGAGAGAGAGAGAGAGAGAGAGAGAGATGATCAGTGCTTTGCGAATATAGTCAGGGTAAATGGAACAATGTAAAATTAATAATTGCCGTTGCTACTGATAAGGTGTATTCGATGCATGATGCATTTTGGGGGGGTAGGGGGGCAAAGCACAAATTTTTAACAAATTTCTTTGAATAAAGTGCTTTGAAGAGGTTTTGATTTACATATTTTGTTCTACAGTATAAATTTTCTAATTTTTTGTGCTTTTATTTTTCCTATTCTATCGTTTTGTTGACAAAGAAATATCCAATGAAGTTTATACACTAAGGCTACCAGGCTCTGGCATGCTTTTACGCATGTTTGTTTACAACAGATGGTGAGATTTAAAACTTTGTTATTGTTGTTGTGGGAGGAACACTCACACTTTAATAGGTGTCACTAAAATTGCATTTTAGGGGACCAGCGTGACTCAGGAGTTACCGTATGCTTGCCGAGATTGGGTGTCACAGGCACCGCGGGTGGATTGTAGGGAATTTTGTGAATACCGATATTAATAAACTAGAGTAATGTTTTATACAGCTTTTCTTAAAAAAAAAAAAAGAAGCCTTACTCTCTCTATTAAGAAAAGGTTATAATTAGTTTTTGGAACTCTCTTGAAGTTCATTAAACATAAATCTCCTGTCAGAAAATTTTAATTGTAGGCCTTAACCAATTCTGATGTTGGTAAGCTTAATAATATTCACTCTGAAAATCCGTAGAACTAGTGTTTTGTTCTTCCAAAAACCTTCTTTACTATACAAAAACCCTGGAGAAGTATAGTAAAGAAACATTGCTTAGGTAATTGCAAAAGAGATGTATATATATATATATATATATATATATATATATATATATATATATATATATATATATATATATATATATATATATATATATATCTTATCCAGAGGAGTGCCAGATTGAAAACTACTTCAGTCAGGGCTGAGCCTTTTCACGTGGGAGTATTCGTAGAAGAGTGACAGTCTCTAAATCACATTAAACCCCATCACTTGATCAACCAAAGCTTTGTATTTTCTTGGAATTTATCAGGTCAATTTTTCTCGGGTTCACTGAGGTTAATTGAAATGGATTATACAATCTTATTGCCGTTTCAAGACAGATTACGGTGTCGCCCAAGATATACGCAGGTAATTCGAAGCTTTCCATATGAAGAAGTATATCATTACATTTTAAAATTATTTACTCATTGTCTCATTTAGGCTGAGCTAACTGTAGAAGAAGCATTGATTTAATTTCATGTTGGTGAGGTTGTAAGGCTCTCTCTCTCTCTCTCTCTCTCTCTCTCTCTCTCTCTCTCTCTCTCTCTCTGTGAAAATTTCTCATCTTTTCTCCTTGTTGGAACGGATTTTTTTCAAGGAACAGCCAACATTATGAAATCCACTGTGACGAAGATTAACCAAATATGTTTCAGCATTGACGAATTAATGTTCCCTGTAGGGCGGGTAGTGCCGCCAGTGCACCTCATGCGGTGCACTGTAGGCATTATTTAAGGTTCTTTGCAGCGTCCCTTCGGCCCCTAGCTACAACGCCTTTCGTTCCTTTTACTGTACCTCCTTTCATATTCGTTTCCATCTTACTTTCTACCCTCTCCTGACAACTGATGCATGTGCAATTTAAGAGGTTTTCCTCCTATTGCGCCTTTCAAACCTCTTACTGTCAATTTCCGTTTCAGCGCTGAATGACCTCATAGGTCCCAGTGCTTGGCCTTTGGCGTAAGGTCTCTATTCAGTTCATTACAACGAACTAATATTAATAAAAAGAAATCTGACGTTGGCATTGCAATCTTTAAAACGCCGACGAATAAAGTGATATGGTTTCTTAGTGTACAGAGCATGAGGCCGATACGCCCCAAATGATTTAGACATATAGCTTTGCAGAAATTTTGTATTGTATTAAATATTTCAGATTTTTATAATTTATTTAGATCTCACACTGCCCATAAGTGGATGAAAAATAAGATATGGAAAAGGGGAAGAACTAACGTTTGTCAAGAATTAACCTTTTACCTACACATGGAAATAGGCAGTATTGGGTTGATAACAAAGGCAATATACCTTTAAATACAAAATTGCTCTCAAATGGCTGCTTCACATCACACGGTGATATGTAAGACGCTAAAAATAAATTTCGTTAATCAGAATGTGATTTAATTTTCGTAAAATCATCTACGACCGTATATAAAGGAATAATAGTGACCACATGAAAACTGTTTCAGAAGGAATTATTATTGCTAAGCGCTGTCAAGAAAACACAAATGTATCAATCGCTTGAGAGCATCGCTGGGGAAACTCGACCTCCCCTTCACAAAAAGCCTCTTATCCTTAGGTACTTTTATATTCTGATATAACTCAAATTTTATGTCAAAACTGATGAATTAATGCAGTGGTCAGCAGATAATATAATGCTCTCTCTCTCTCTCTCTCTCTCTCTCTCTCTCTCTCTCTCTCTCTCTCTCTCTCTCTCTCTCTCTCTCTCTCACAACACACATATATATGTGTGTGTGCATGAATGGATTGAAGTTTATCATAATTATTGCTATAATTTTTCTTTATTTGACAATTCTTGGTCGAAGGTCTTTTGCTTCCAGATGAAATGTATATATAAAAAAAAATAGCATATGCCTACGATAGCGAAAGCTAACTTTATTTGCTCCAGGACTTGATTGTGCTTTTGCCTTTGAATGCGCAGAAATTTGAAGAACAAAATGACAAAGACAAAACCAAAATTGAATATTTTTGCCAGGGACTTTTGTATCTCAAATTATATCTAGGTTACGCATGTAGGAGGCATGACAGATAGTGTGACATTTCATACACAATTTGCCACTTTTCAGCTATTAAAGATCTTTATATCTATAATCATTTTAGCCTTAGTCGCGTCATTTATAGTTATTATGATACATGTAAATCTAAAATATATGGTTATTAATATTTCATCATACAAACGTGTTTATATCTATTTTTAAATACGTTATCACAACTATTTTTAGTTTTAAGAAATGTAACCATTCATATGACTCACCAACTACTGAAAGCAATTTTGGGTTTTGAATGGATTTGAGAGGTGACCTCCTAATGTTATTTCTGCACATTCCATTACACGAATTCAGTCGATTGCCCTCCTGGGCCACGAAGAAAAAAGAAGAGCGATCGTCTACACGACTTTTGACAGGTAATTGATTTAAAAGAGAATGTTTGCCAAAGAAGGGTTAGAATCAAAAGAATTCTTTCCCTTTTTTGAAGGGGCCTCTGGAAAAGGGCGTAGTAATGGGAAAGTTTGAAGGACGCCGGGAAGAGTCTGTTCATGTCCTGGGGAAGGAAAGAGTTCAAATGGCTTGGAATGACTCCTGTAGGAGGAGGAGAGGGAGCACCTTCCCCAATTAAAAGCTTACCTGCAGATGGAGAGTAATCTTTGACCGAGGGATGAAAAAGTCTCTCTCTCTCTCTCTCTCTCTCTCTCTCTCTCTCTCTCTCTCTCTCTCTCTCTCTCTCTCAGAAAGCAGTTTTCTTAATATTATCCTGGTTTGAAAAGACCTTTAGTTCTAATTAACATGTGATAACTCTCTCTCTCTCTCTCTCTCTCTCTCTCTCTCTCTCTCTCTCTCTCCATGCAATTTGCTTTTGTCCTCAACTCATCCTCTAGCCTTCATCCTACTCGTCTCTTCCCCCCAACCCCCATCTCTTCTCTGTATTGCCCCATCCTCCTTGCCCTCCCCTTCTCTCTCCTCCTCCTCCTCCATAATTAGGTTGGTTGATTACTGGCACACCGCCATTGTCTCGGTTTGAATCTGAGAAGGACTTCTAAGAAGACTAATAAGCAAGTAGAATCACGTTCGAGTTTTTACTTATTTACTTCTCTGGAATAATTATATAACACAGATGCAGCAAGCATTAATCCCATATATATATATATATATATATATATATATATATATATATATATATATATATATATATATATATATATATATATATATATATATATATTACTACGCGACTTTGGTATAGGTCTTTTAGTGTGTTATACGACTTTTTTCTTATCTGGCAAAAATGTCTAGACAAACGTAGCTGACCAAATCCATTTCAGTCACTGCAAGAAAATACGGTACTTATCACATGAAATTGGATTGGCTTTCTTAAGGTGACTGGTCTTCATAAGGTGATCGAGATATTCCAAAATGTGCCAAAGTCTTTGGAATAATGAAATGGATTTTGTAACATCGTAACCCCCAGTTTGGACACGTTGCTTGCGATCTTATTACATTGTTTATATTATATAAAGTTTAAGAGATCGTTACCTGATTCACTGAAAGCTGCATTGTAATAGCCTCCTGTAATGTCTTGTTCTTGGATAGTGCCAAATTCTACATCACTGTTGGATTCTCCAGTTGTTTTGCTGTGATCTGGTTAGCAAAGAAATTGTTGTTAAAGGAATGATGTTAGTTCATCCCTCCTACCACATACTGGTTCTTCCATTCTATGTCTTTTTTGTATTATTTTGTATGGTACTGTTCAGACAAAAGGATCGAAAAGATTTGCCTTTATTTCATTGCTGTACATTGTGTGAGTGTGTGTGTGTGTGTTTGTGTGTGTGTCTTCCGTTGTGGTCATTTTTAAATGTTAAAAATAATCTTGACACATCATGTCTGCAGAAAAATAGCATTCTTTTGTAGTTTTCTGCCCTTGTTTTGGAATGTTACCAGAATATTTTCTTCATAATCCTATTTCACAAAGTCTTTTTAATTGTAAGGTAAATCTGTATGACTATGAGGGATATTTTTGTCAGTATTAAATCCGTATGACTATGAGGGGTATTTTTGTCAGTATTAAATCCGTATGACTATGAGGGGTATTTTTGTCAGTATCCACTTTAATGCTTTTCCACAGACACTCACGAGAATAGCCATGCCAGTTTTACAGTGTGATTGTTTTAGGAGCCATGTTTAGCCAGTTTTTCGACCATGTTCATAAGCTTGAGTGTTTTTGTTTCATAACATGAATTGTCTGTCGACATGTTTTGTACATGTATGTTTATTAATTGTTCTATAAAATATTCGTGGATATGTATTTCTAACATATTTCTTTATTCATTCACTTTTATGTTACTATGATGCCAGATTTTGAAATAAATAATTGAGTTAATAGCAATTTTGTATCTTTTTTTAAAGCTGTTGATTAACACTTCTTTTTTTTCTCTCTTTCTCTTTCCCAGGTATAACCTTGGCCAATGCTGCGGCAAATCCCTTACTCCTTGTCCTGCATCGTCAAGTACTGTACAGTATGTCCTTTGTTTCTTGTCTTAGCTGTAAATAGAGAATTTCTTTTATCCCCTAAGATCTGGAAATGGTCGGTTTGTGTATACCCGTTTCCTCCAGTTCCTTTTCATTCTTCCTCGTCTTTTTCTTAGCTACCGTTACCCTTTCAAGTAGTAGAGTAATCACTGCATGTGTCAGATGCATAGTTTCTGTATGTATGTATGTATGTCTGACTTTTTTTTTTATTTATTTATTTGTTTATTGTAGTTTGTCAGCGATGTCCTTTAACGCATTCGTCGTCTTGGAATGTTAAAAGCACGCGTCGTATATTATGAGACAGTGGAAAGTATTTAGTATTTTGCGGTACAGATATTGTTTAGTATTTGAAAAGTAAGCAAACAATTTGGTACTTCAAATGAGGTCTGGTTTAGTGTGTAATTTATTATATTTTTGTTAAGAAAGACACTTTCTGTAGCAGCTCTGTGCCATAAACATATATAAGTACATGGGTATATGTGTGTGTGTGTGAGAGAGAGAGAGAGAGAGAGAGAGTTTCAAACATATATATATACATACAAAGTGTATACTGTATACATACATCCATACACATAATGTGCGCGCTTGCGCCCGTCCGTGTGCTTTTGTGTATGCAAAAGCACAGTAGCGTGCACATTTCTGTGTAAAGAATTCGTACGCGAAAGCAACGCTAATTTCTTATTATGTAACGTATGATGGAAAAAGGGAAACCTGCCTTTGGTGCTGTATATTTTGCCTAAGAGAGTAAACACGGCTTTATTGCATATATATTACGTGCAGCAATTCAGATCTCTTTTATATTTACGTTTATACGCTGTTCCCAATCTGTGTGTGTGCGCGTATGTTAGTGTTTATTAGCCCTTTGTGTGTGTGTGTGTGTGTGTGTGTGCGTATGAAGAAGTTTGCTTTTCATTTGTTTTATATGTGTAATAGCGCTAGTGTTTTTTTTTGTTCATGTGTATATTTTGGTGTTTGTTTTTGAAAAGTAATGTGTTTGTGCATTTTCGGGAATAAGTTCTTGCGCTTTTTGTATTTTTATTCATTATTACTATTTTTATTTGTTATTACTTTATGAATATGCTGTATGTGGTTCTTTCTTGGTGTAATATTGTGTTTTTGTAACTGAGTCAGCGTCTATGACCTTGGGTGTTGTGACGTCGGCTCACAGGTCTCAAATTGTCAATTATTTGAGAATATTGGTGAGTGCTATTTATTTATTTATATATTTGTATATGTATTTTTTTTCTGTTTCGTCTGCAAGTCGGCATTTGTCCTTAGAGCAATCATGAAGGTGCAGTGCTTTGAATGGCTGGAGGTCTACTCCCCCCTAATCTCCCCCGCCCCCCCTCGTTGACTCCAAACGTCACTACCATTCATTTGCTATATGTACTAGGGTCGTTTTTTTAGCTTAAGATGAAGTGACATGGCATCATTTATGTCATCTTTATCTCGTTATTTTTTGCAAGTAAATTCTTCGGCACGTATCACGTAGTATAAAAAAAATTCATTGCGTAATTGTTGGCTGTTCGGTATCACACACGTGAAATCAACAAGATGAAGCAGTTTGCTGTCATTTACGCGATTATGTTGTCTCTGCTAATTGAGGGGGTCGTATGTAATGTCATTGCTCAGTTATTTACGTTTAACCAACGCAGCTGTTACGTCCTACGAAGTGCCGCTTTACCGTATCGTACAACGTAATTTCAGCTTCGGCAGCTTTCCGTGATATGCTGACCAGGTAGCGGCCGTTAATGTTATATCTTTTCGTGCCTTGGCGTTGGGTAGGGGAAGGTCATGGGGTGGGGTTGGAGGGGGGGTTGCGGGTGATCGCCCGTGTTGTTATACCGCCGCCGAGAATAACTCCGGTGACATAAGGCTTTTGATGTTGTGCTATTTTGTTCTAGATAATGCGATTTTGATGATGCTTTGTTGCTCAGTTTATGGTATTTTAACGTCACAGCCTCCGTCTCCCCTAACCCCCGCCACCCCCCGGTCATGCTGCCTTTAGGGTGATTCAGCGTATGTCGCTGAATGGTCTTGGGAGTGACTGCTTCTGTTCAGGCCGCGGCGATTAATAGTGAGTCTTGTCAAAGCTGATGAAGCCTAAACTTTAAAGGTTGAAATTTGTTTACTGAAGGCGACTCTGATTATGTCGTTGAATGGTCTCCGGAGATGACTGATGCTTACGGCTTCTGGCGATAATTTTGGGCTAAGTGGAAAGCTGTTAAACTTGAGATTTTCGTGGTTTTACATCTTTTCACTTTGTTTTTAGTTAATTTTGACATCAGCGATTCTTTAAGATTTGCCAAATTTGTCAGATGAGTTGTTGAACGGCAAAATGGCCAATTCATGTTCACGTTCATTGTTAAACATATGAATGTCCAAGTGTTACGAGCGGCTACCTGGATAGCAAGTTTGTCACATGCAGTAGATATGCTTAGGAACCAGGTAGCATTCAGTTCCTGTTATTGTGCGTTTGTGATACTGAATTCATGAAGACCATGATACAAGTGTACCCTTTGTAAAATTCAAATCGTCAGTTCCTCCTTAAATTGGTTTCCAATTTAAAGTTTTTTAAATTGGAAAATTTAAAAATTAAAAATTTAAAAAATTTAAAAAATTTAAAATTGAAAAAGTATTTAGCTTTACACAGGTCGAGAATCTTAGGGATATAGGTTTTGCTCTATCGAATGAGCCATCCAGGTGGATTCTCTTATTCGATAAAGGGGTGGGGACCCGTTCCTTTTGACTCAGGGTCAGAGATTATGGTGACTATTGCTTTGAAAACAGAAGCATAAGTTTCAGTGCATGTTTAAATTTTTTGTGAAAATTTAAAAGTTTATGAAGAATTTTAAAATTTAAAACTTGTCAAATATTTCTTTTCTTTCTTGCTGGCCTCGTGGTGCAGTGGTTAGGGCGATCAGCCCACCAGCCTTGCGACCAGTGATTGATTCTTGATATGGGAGCATTTGCTAAAAACCAGTGTGTTTCTTTTGACAGTAGCTGTACGTAATGCAAGTAGTTGTTTCTGTTGCTTGACCGTTGTGTTCAGAGAAAGATATAAAAAAAAAACCGAGGCTAGTGTTCATCACCCCGTCAAAATGTTTACCTGAAAAATCTCATGGCCTTCACGAGCTAATTATCAAACCAGTGTAGTGTGGTGAAATGACCCCCTCTCTCTCTCTCTCTCTCTAAAAACTCTCTCTCTCTCTCTCTCAGTAATTTCTTTCAGAGTTAGTAATACATAAGGTTTTGCTGGCACATTCAAGAAAATGCCGTTGAAAGTAACTCAATACACCTGTTTGTCCTGTACGCAGTAGAAGCAACCGCAATAAAGATAACGATGCTATGTGAATGTTGTGTCAGCCAGTGGACAAGTGTTTGATGATATGACGTGAATTCCATATGTGAGAGAGAGAGAAAGAGAGAGAGAGAGAATACCAATAAATAAAGTCGTGTTAATGCCAGATCAACAAATGAGACTGTTGCTAAGTAGATGCGTTTCATAGGATTGGATTATTACAGTCTTCTTCAGGACTGCATAGATTATTATTGTTCTTATATTTTCTTTTCTCTGCTCTCTCATTTTTCCCCGTAGACGCTTTCTCGGGTAATACTGAGTTAATCCAGTAAGATTACGCATCGCCATGATTGGGTGTCATTGTGATTAGGTTAGAATTCACATACTTGTCTGATATCTTAAAAGTGCGAGATATAGGTTTAAATGATATTATGATAATTTTCAAGCACATTTTGTAAGTTAATGTAATTTGAACCGGCATTGTGAGAATTTATAGTCGGTGTTATTATTATTATTATTATTATTACTATTATTATTATTATTATTATTATTATTATTTAAGTTAATGTAATTTGAACCGGCATTGTGAGAATTTATAATCAGTATTATTATTATTATTATTATTATATTATTATTATTATTATTATTATTATTATTATTATTATTATTATTATCGGGGTTCCCTGTAACCACTGAACCTGAACGCACAGCTTTCATATTTGCACAGATGGCGGAAGACTTCAGAAGGAAAGGGGAATAGCTGAAGTAGAGATTGGAGAGATTGAGGGCAAAGGGAGAGGGGAAGAGAATAAGCGATAGCAAGAAGTGGAGTAGAAAGTAATGCAATAGAAAAGAAGTAATTGCGTCTCTATCATTTTATTTTTGTGGAATGGTTTTAATGTCTTTTGATATCCATCCGTCTGTCGACTATGTACTGTATATATGTATATGTGTATGTATGTATATATATATATATATATATATATGTATATATATGTATATATGTATATATATATATAATACATATATATATATATGTATATATAATATGTGTGTATATATAATATATATTTGGCATTAAACTATTTCGTTAAATAGAGGTGGCTCTAGAGAAAAACACAAGCACCACTGCCACATTAATCACTGAATCGTGGATGAGCCCTATGTAGAGAAAGCTTCTTCAATATTAGCCTCTTCATTCACGCTCACTGACGGTTCATCAGCAGCTCGTCGAACCCGCGTACACTCTACATCATGCAACAGATTTTTACAAACACCTGTTCTGTGATATTTACTCCCAAATATCGATATTTATCAACACCTCAATCCGCCAACATCCACATTAATATTCATTATTTCATCCTACGTGTTTCCTTTTACTCTCGTAACCTAACTATTTCGCACATATAATCTCAACTTTATCCTCTTGCAAATCATTTATTATTGCATCATCCTTAAGCACAGATAACCGGACAGTCCAGTCAGGGCTCCTTTTCTAAGTTTAAAGTCTTTTCTTTGACTTCTTGGTTTCTCTTCACCCATAAGATGTTAAGTAGCTATGGGGACATAACACATTTTTCTCATATTCCTTTTTTAAACCAAATCAATTACTCTCCCATTTTCATATTCTAACATAGTGTTTCCATCATAAAACAAGTTAAAAATGTGCCGAAGTTCCTTCGGCGCAATCGAGTTTTTTGTACAGCGTATAATGTGTGAGCCGCGGTCCATGAAACTTTCAGCCACGGCCCAGTGGTGGCCTGTCCTATAGCGTTGCCAGACGCACGATTATGGCTGACTTTAAACTTAAATAAAATAAAAAATAAACTGCTGAGGCTAGAGGGCTGCAATTTGCTAAGTTTGATGATTGGAGGATGAATGATCAACATACCAATTTGCAGCCCTCTAGTCTCAGTAGTTTTTAAGATGTGAGGGCGGACAGAAAAAGTGCGGAGGGACAGACAAAGCCGGCACAATAGTTTTCTGTTACAGAAAGGTAAAAAAAGTGTATTCACTCTTTAGCAACTTATCTTCAGTACCATAATCCTCAAGATCCTCCACAGTGCTCAGATTTGTCAAAAGTTTTCTCTATTTTCTCAGAGGAAATCCAACGACACACCTTCCTTGGTCTAATTTTTACCAGCTAAATCTGTCACATACCTTTATGTAGGTCTCTGATGTACTCTGACTGACTTGGTGTTGGCGCGTATTATTTCTTTATCCTTTCGAAAGCCAGGCGTCCATTGGATAGCCCAAGCAGGAAGTTACCATCATAAGTGGCGTTTATTTTTCATGCATTTAAATCTTTGTAAGTTTTTCCAAGTTTACTGTTCCTGTTGACTGGTTTTTTATGCTATCTCCTCGCAAGGTATTGGGATTCGCAGCGTTTTTTCGTTACTGATTTTGATTATTAGTCGCTAATTTCAAGACGATAACTTTACTAGTAATGAAATTAATTCATTTTTATATGCCAGTGTCCTAATAGAATGACAGATATCTTCAGTATAAAAAGAACACACATTTGTAACCGAGTTTTGATGGTATTGTATACGGATGAATAGGCTCAGTCACGTAAACTGCACTTTTTAGACATGGTATAAATGCTGTGACCCCGTCAATAAAAATTGTGAGCCTTGTCCTTACTGCATTGCATATGAATAGACAAGACTCTCAGTAGGTTTTGTTCGCTATGAATGGCTTTAGCTGTGACGAGAAATCTGAGCCGGGAGGTTCACGCGTCAACGTACAGCTGTCTCGTAAAGCAGTGGAATTTTATCTTTTTTTTTTTTTTTACATCCGCCTATTATTTTTTTCCACTTGGAAGTTATTTGTTTGTTGTTTAGAAGGCCACACTTGTTTTTGCTCACTGATATGTTTTTTCTTTAATAAATATATTTTATGTATGTATTTTCCTGTTAGACAAAATACTTCCATTTTTTCTTTGTTTATTCTTCCACATATTAAATGTTGTCATAAGATAACCCGATATGTTCATCTACTGTAGAAGCGTAAACTACAATAACCTTATAACCTTTTCTTCAGGAGAGACCCTTTCTTTAAAGGTGTGTAAATCGTGATTAAAAGGTGCAGAGTACATAGAGATGTATAATCCATTACTCAAGTTACATTATTATTATTATTATTATTATTATTATTATTATTATTATTATTATTATTATATTAAGGGGTCGTTTCATGGTGTATCCTAAACTGTATACCAGGTTAGCCATTAAAAACATTAGTGAAAAATCTCAGGTTGCAACAAATACTCGTTATTGTCATTTACTCCTCCGATACACACACACACAGTATACATATATATATATATATATATATATATATATATATATATATATATATATATATATATATATATATATATATATATATATATTATATATATATATATATATATATATATATATATATATATATATATATATATATATATATATATATATATATATAATGATTTGAAAAGGGGACTTTTTTTTTTTTTCCTGGCGTTTTCCTAAACTACCCGGTGAGCTTTTCTCCACTGTTACTTCTTTCTTGAGACGCCGTAAACGCATCATAAACAAGACGAGCTGCTGCTGACTCGGCAATCTCCTCCCTCTTCCTCCTTCTCCCCCTCCTCCTCCTCCTCCTCCTCCTCATCCTCCTAAACCCCTTGCCTCCTATCCACTACCCCCCAACCCCTGTGATGTCTGCCTGCCTGCCTGCCTGCCTTTCAGCCTCCCGGCAACCCCCTCCCTCCACCCCAGTGGTTGTGGTGGTGTTGGTGTGTCCCATTCTTATATTCCGTCATTTATTTTGCCCTGTTTTCGTTGTCTTAAGTTCTTATTTACTCACTCACTAACTCCTTTACTCCGGGAATCACTCTTTAATGTCATTCGTAAGTATGTTTTGAGTCTCGTATTTGCGTTATTTCTATGAATTCACTTATTCTATCGTAGCATCTTTATTTATGTGCAGATTTATCATCAGCCAATTCCTCCTTGTGCTACAACGTCGTGTATCCCGCTATGCATGCCAGCATCTTGGGCATGATCCGTCTTCGCCCGCGGGCCCAGCCTCTTGCATCCCCCATAAATGTGTTGATCCGTACTCCCTTCCCCCCCCCCCGGGTTCTGCTTTAGCAATTCCTGCTTGGCAGAGCAAGCGCGGATATTCATGAGCGAAGGAATAGCAAATAACCGCCCTGTTTGTGAATCGGGGAAATAAGATAGCGGCGATGTTTTCCTATTTTTGAGTCTCCGGCCGTTTAAGAAGTATCTTGGCGAGTTCATTATCCACGTTATGACGAAGACGAAGAAGAGACTTTGTTTGAGGGTTTTGCCCTCGCTTCGTTCTTTCCCTTTCCGTTGTTCGGGTGGGCAGAGTGGTACACGAGGTGTCTGTTTTGGGTGAATGGGAAGTTTTATATATGTTTTGTATATATATATATATATATATATATATATATATATATATATATATATGTATATATATATATATATATGTGTGTGTGTGTGTGTGTGTGTGTGTGTGTGTGTGTGTGTGTGGACGCCATATGTGTTCATCTAACACAGACCAGAAGAATTGAAGAAAATGGTTTTGGTATAGGAAGACAGTAGGAGCCAAACAGTAAAGGAAGCTATAGACCTTCCTCTTGAAGAATGAGAGGTTTTAAGAGGAGACTCCCAAAAGTTTTGTAGTCTGATTTCATAAAGTAAATTTGGCAATAGGTGGTCTGACGGGTGTTACGAAGCCGCCTGCCGAGGAGCGGAACTCCCTTCTTGAGCTCTAGTGAACAGTGGTGGAGAGAAGGCCATTTAGCTAAGTCGTGTTATTTTTGAGGGAAGGTATCTGAAGTTGGGAATCTTCCCTTTACATGACCTTATTACCAGGCTGAGGTTGTGAGACCCCTCCTCCTCTATTTTTTTGGGGGTTTGTTTTTGTTATTGTTACTCCCACACAGCAAAAGCAACTTCCCAAGCCTTAATGTCTGTGTTTTTCAAGAAACTACGTCCATGTATCAAACACCGTACATTTGAGACTCGGCTTTATGTTCAGCTTTCAATTCAATCAATATGATATTTCTTCAAGGGAAAATTAAATATGATAAAAGGTTTTTTTTGGTTTAGATTATGTTGCTTTTAATTTAGTTCTCTTTACTTCGGGGATACCTATTTTGCTGGCAGAAATATCATCGAAGATGTCGATAGCAAATATTTATGATACTGATATAGATTTATCATCGAGGTCGTAATCATAACAATATTAATAAGCATCTTGATTTAAACCATAATCACCATTTTTTAAAATGAAAATTCTTTCGGACGAGAATCGACGGTGAACTGTCTTGTATCTGATTGACTGGTCGGTTACAGGCTATTTGGCGTTGCATGATTGTGATTGCACACAGAATTGCTAAGCGCAGCATTGCGTATTTGATTAGGCAAGTTGATATTGCCCGTGATCTGCATCTTGCTTATTGAAGTAGGTCTCGTTATCTCTCCAGTGTTTCTGGGGATGTTTATCATAATGGATAAAAAAGGAGCCCTAGGGATTTGGAATCCGTGCACATTTATTCATATATGTTTGTATGTATGTATTCAAAGTCCATATGGATCCTATGTATTCATTTTTAAGCATTCCATTTTATATATATATATATATATATATATATATATATATATATATATATATATATATATATATATATATATATATATATATATATATATTATATATATATATATATATATATATATATATATGTGTGTGTGTGTGTGTGTGTGTGTATGTATGTGTGTGTGTGTACACAACTTTGGCCGTAATCTTTATGTCATCTTTATAACAGGTAGGATGGTGCCATTTACTTTCCTTCCAATACTCGCGTGATGAGATTGAAATAACATATTTATAAGGTGGAATATACTGTATATATATATTCACATATATATGCAAGTATGATAGGGTTTTGACCTTGCAACAGATGAAGTGACTCCATATACGGTATGGAAATGAAATAAACTCCGAATCAGTCGGAATGTACATAACATTATACTCGTGTATACAAGATTACCCGGAGCCACTGGTAGAAAAAAACCCTCCACCATTATTTTTTCTCAGCATTGTACAAACCAATCGGATTGTTTGTCTATTATGTCTTGTACACTAAGCGAGCGACCGTTCCCTTATGACCGAAGCTAATGATTTGCATACGGGGTTAACGTTAAAGAACGTCCGAATAAGGTCGCCAAGGTAAATATGCTATTCTAATGACTGGAGCCAGTCGATTAAATATTTATTGGGTCGTAAGGCAACGCAGAAAGAAGAAGATTGGAAATGTTTATGCCGACGAGATTGTTGTGTGTGTTGGTCCGGACGGGGATGATACGGGTATACAATGTGAGGTTCGGTGGAGTTCTTTTGTTTATTTAAAAAAAGATAAGAATAACGATAATAATGAGATTTATTTATCTGTCCAGCTCTTCCATTATTAGTTGGGCCTTGCTGGATTTTAGGGAAAAGAGGAATTGTAAACGATCGAAACCTAACTGTAAAGGAAGCCATTATTCTAATTTGTGAAATGACTTAGACTACGACTCAGGAAAAACAGAAGAAGGGAGAACATTCTGAAGAACTAGGTGTTTAAGGCAGTAAGGTTGCAGTCGGAATAATCCGTAGATTTATGATTTCCTCAGAGTCCATGTACGATAAGGTGGCTTTGCAGGTGTTACTAAGCCTCATGGCAGCATATGTGGTGATCAGTGTCCTGAACTCCTGATGATAAAGGAAGGTAAGAGCGAAGCGTCACGGTTAAGTTGGAAATATCCCAAGCAAGAAAACTCGAGCTTGGCAGAAAACAGTAATAGCTCAGATGAAGAAAGATTTGAGGATATCGGAACAGAACGCCCAACATTCCTAAATAAACCAGATTTACCAACTCATGAAGACAAATCTTGAAGTAGCCGGAACACTAAAAACTTTCCTAGAAGAAGCGATTGAATACATTTCTATAGAACAGAAGAATAAGAAAGGATATTAGACAGAGAATGATTAGGAATTGGAGGAAGAAAACATCCGGAGGATTCTCATACATGACCTTATACCTACAGTACATCTGCCCGTTCTCTCACACACACCCTTGTCTGATATCTAGTTTTGCACAAAACTAGTCCTTCTCCTGAGGAATAAATTCTAACACAAGCTTCCTTCCTAATATCATGAAACCTCGCGGAGGTACCTTTATCGGTTGTCATTCTCAACATCCTCTATGCCACATCTGCGTAAATTTAATCACAAACTCCTCCAGGGTTTGATTCGTCGATCAACTCATTCTTTCGCCTGCTCTTTACTAACACATAATCTAGTAGACTCGTCCTACTGAACCTTGCCATCTCTTTCTTTCCTGGAGTGGACTTTTGAGGTTATGGAAACCTCTAGATTCCAATCTCATTCATTTCAGGTACCTCGAACTTACTGACCATGGAACTTTGACTGAGTAGTAATCCTTTTTAAACAAGTGTAAGGAAATCAAGAAATTAAGAGGCACTTTTCACTTAAATATTAAAAATACATGCTTCTCCTGAATGGGATCAGCAGTATCCATTATTAGTATCAAGAGTAAGTTAACGATGGTAAAGATATAAAAGTTTTGAACAAGAAACAGGCCTCCATGCAGTTCTTTGTTTGCCCAATTTTACGGTGATATTGTAAAATATATACCAATACATACATACATACATACATACATACATACATACATACATACATACATACATATATACATACATATATATATTACTTTAAGGATTTCTATGGTTAAAGAAAGTCGTCTAAACTTACCTTAATTTAGAACTCGAAATTCCTAAAACCACGAAACGTTAATTATTTGAGTCATGTACACCATCACCGTCATGATAGTAATCGTATCTCAAGTAGTTTAACCAAATACAGTGTACTGAATTGTCCTGGTTTCAGGTATTCCAATATGATTTTCCAAACGCCATCTCACACAAAACCTTATTGGTTAGTAATGAATCATATCAAGTCTTTGGGAAAATGTCTCCTTCCACGTCCAAGCTATGGAATGTTCACTTTCAAAAGGAAACCTATTACTTCTTTAGCGTTTCCAGTCCCCGCACTTATATCTGATCTACTCTTTTCCTTTCTTCTTCTCCGTGCTTTGCTAGTCCCTTGGGCTTTTAGAATAAAAAATGAAGATAATTTATCTGGATTTTCTTACGGCTTCCGTATCGCTGTCGACGATATCTGATTGTCGAAGAATAAAAATCTTTCTTGTGGTTTTTTGATTTGTCAGAGTAGGAGCATTTTACTTGCCGGTGTGTCACATATTGGAGCATGTGTTACTATTCCCCAGTTTGTGAATACTGAAATATCTGTATAGTTATTCTTCGATATGTCATCAGATCAAGGTCTTCTCATTTTGTACTTCATTTGTGAAAAATATCTCACTAAAAATTTCAGTACCTCTCAAAAGATGAACAGCTTTCATTCCTATAATTTCAACATACTGATGAGTCAGTCTCTTGCATATTTATGCTGTTGCTATCCTTTGAAAAAAATCCTAGACATTCATTCATCTTGTATTATCTGATAACATTCTTGATTTTCCTTTATTACCTTCAAAAACGTACTTGATAAAGACTTGGCATGAAAAAAAAAATGTCGTTTTATAGCTTCCACGATAATGCATCACCGAATTTACTGGATTTATCCAAATGCTTAAGGAAAAATGTTGGCCTTTTACGACCAAAAAGACTGGTGAAGGTCTTCCCCCCCCTCTCCCTTGCCCCGTAATCCCCTCCCCCCCACCTTCCTCCTAGGAGTTCTCATCTTATCGTGCTCGCGGAGTGGCTCCGTTGAGACACACGCCCAATGGCGGTTTACTACTCTAATTCTCTTTTCCAACTTTTCTTCATGTGAACGGAAATTTATTATGCTAAAATGAAGTTCATTCAACGTCGAAAGCCCCTCTTTTTTGTGACCCCCGAAGAGGTCATTTAGTGCACCGGTGGTGCGAAGGAATCCCCTCTCCTCCTCCCCCTTCCCCACCTCCCCCCTCCCCCCTCTCCTCTCTCTCTCTCTCTCTCTCTCTCTCTCTCTCTCTCTCGTTAGGAACAGCCTCTAGAGGAGTATCTGTTATGGTGCTAAGGAAGTGAAATGTTCTGAATAAAGTCCGTGGGGTTTAACACCATCCTTATATGTGGAGTGAGAATAAAATTTTTTTTTTTTTCTTTTTTCAGTAAAAGCACCCCTGCTAGTATCTCTGACTGGCCGGAGTAGAATGTTTAATAAAAAGCTGATACGGAATATTTGCAGATTAAAAATGGACGCTGATGTATTAGGTAGATTTGAGAAGGTGACAGTGTAAACGGGAATGTGCAAAGAAAGCTTCTAAATGGTGATAATCTGTGTATGGCGATGACTGCATGTTTTATTAATTTATATTTTTCTAAGAATTTTGTTGATTTAAAGTCTGACAGCTTACGATTAATTTCCAATTCCAAAATTTGAAAAATGAGAAAACTTCTACACTGCTTTCCTAGAGAGAGAGAGAGAGAGAGAGAGAGAGAGAGAGAGAGAGAGAGAGAAATGAATGGAAAAGGAAGCATTTTTCAGACCGGAATATTTGTATTCCCAAAAAGGCTGGTAGGTCATTTATGGCTAGTTGAGGAAGAGGGGTGAGGGGCATGGAGGCCAAATAGGAGAGGGGTGGAGGATGCACACAGAGAGAGAGAGAGAGAGAGAGAGAGAGAGAGAGAGAGAGAGAGATGGCATTCTCTGCTGTTTTAACGGCGGACGCGTATTCTATCGTATTCCATTGGGTTTGTTTGAAGAGCTGACTCAGCAGTGGCGATGCCTGGATCTTTCGCGGCAACCGCCTCCCGCCCCCGACGCCATGACTGTTAGCCAGGTTGTAAAATGGTGGGTGGTAGCAGAGTTAGTGATTGTGGGGTGAAGGGAGGGGAGGGAGGGAGGGATGATAAAAGAAAATAGAAAAATAGAAAGAAAAATGGGAGCTATTTGTTTCTGAGGTCTCTCGGCTTGTTGTTGGTGGTGTTGTTCAGAAAGCTGTAGTTATGTTGTTGGTATCATTTTAATGTTGTTGGTGTTGATGTTGGCAGAAAAAAATCTTCATTCATTGATTTCGGTTTTACTTGTTATTTGTCTGGCCTCAGCTATTACTGGAAGAATTCTTAGTACATTGATTCGAGAGGTTAGTTAGGTATCTAGTTTTAGTTGCTGGTTGTGTTGTGGTAAAAAAAGATTAAAAGAGGAATATTAAAACATGGTCTATTGCAGACGTCGAAGTAGATCTCTAGAAGTATTTTTGTCTTTGCGTGTGTGTGTGTGTGTAAGAGAGAGAGAGAGAGAGAGAGTTTGCAATAAATCCTACGACGTTATGTAAAACACTTGTGGTTACAACAGCTATGACTTGAAATCACGTGTCGTTTCCCGTGGTCTCTGTAAGAGTGCCTGGATCTGTGTAGGATTTGAGAAAAGGTGATTATTGTGAAATACACGAGGGCCAGACAGGTGTCCTTAAGTTTCATTTACATTCTCTCTCTCTCTCTCTCTCTCTCTCTCTCTCTCTCTCTCTCTCTCTCTCTCTCTCTCTCTCTCTCTCTCTCTCTCCTCTCAGCTTTCAAGCGAGGAACTTGCATTTGATTCCCGTCTTGGGCTATGATTTTAGTAACTGCATGTTAGTCGAATGTTGTGGGTCTTAGATGGGAGGCGCCTGGGAATGAAAAAAGTATTACGTTATTCATCTGTACCCGTCCAAAAATATATATCATCATATCACAATTATTTGTCTGTCCGTCCGCACTTTTTCTGTCCGCCCTCAGATCTTGAAAACTACTGAGGCTACAGGGCTGCAAATTGGGATGTTGATCACCCACCCTCCAATCATCGAACATAGCAAATTGTAGTCCTTTAGCCTAAGTAGTTTTTTATTTCATTTAAGGTTAATGTTAGCCATGATCGTGCATCTGGCACCGCTATAAGTGCCAACAACAAAGGCCAACACCCGCCCGTGGCAGAAAGTTTCATGGGCCTCGGCTGGAAGTTTCATGGGCCGTGGCTCATACAGCATTATACACTGTACAGAAAACTCGATTGCGCAGAAGAAAGTCCGGCGTATTTTTTACTTGAGTCTCTACTTCTCTTACCTTACCATAATTCGTCACAGCTGCTTGCAGATACCTGTACAAATCAACCGCTCATAATACTAAGGGTAGATCCGCCTCTGAAAGAAATGCAAGCTAATAAGAGATCTGGGAAAGTAGATGTAGGCATTGAGTTTCCACGCAAAACAAGGTGTAAAAGCACGTCTCTAGCAATAAAGTCCCTATCCTTAGTTGTAATTGTTTCAGATTTTTTAAGCATGAAGTGTGGCAAAGGAACTGATGAACGATATTAAAGTTCAGTTTATTTTATATATAGATGAAATATACAGCGGCTACTACCGGAGATGTTGAGATCTAGTCAGCATGAATGTCAGTGGGCCAAAGCGGTCTAAATAAGCTAATTTGACAAAACGGTAGTGAACTTCCTAGGCTTTATCGTAAATCAGTAACAGGTGTTCACGAACTTATGAAAACGTTCTTCTATTTCTACAACATTATCTATTTTTATATTTATATGTTTATTTTTACACGTACCTCCATTGAAGCAGACCCATCTTATTCACTCCTTCAGACGGTGCTTTAATGATATTGAGTTTTGGGTGGGGTAGAACAGAGCCAGTCATCCATCCGTCTGAGTGCGAGGGACATGGCATGCTAGAAGAGAAAATAAGCACATTAAGAGGCCCGAAGACTGAAATACCCAGTTTCTTTTTTCGTGAAAACCTCATAGCTTAGTATAATTGTAGAGTATCCCGAGGCTAAACGGTAGCTTATAGTGAAGCAACTTTATTTTTATTTTCCTAGTATGTGACACCGTTATTAGGCAATGTTGAGTGGTTATGAATTGAAGCCACAGTATTCAGTTATTTCCTTGAACTTTCGATGTCTTTCAGTTCCTGAAAGTTCTTTTTCCCCGAAGGCAAATCGAACGGCAACTCAGTGTGTTATTTATCTCAGCTGCGAAAGAAACGAGGAAAAGGAGGGAGGTAAGGAAAGGAAAAGAAGGGCCTTTGTCCCGTGGGGAATGAAGTCACCTCTTTGAGTCTCTGTTAGTTTACACAGTGTAAGAATTAGTTTTGGTCTCATTATTGTAGTGATTAACTCCGTAGTGGGAAAATGAAAAAAATCAGCAAAATGTAGTTTCTTAGTAACAAATATGAGATTAGGGTGAATATTATCAGAGGAGTAAAAGAATATATAATTGCCTAGTAACAAGCTAGAGAAAACTCTTGTAGTACGCACACACACACAGAAAGAGAGAGAGAGAGAGAGAGAGAGAGAGAGAGATCCTTGCCTTAGAAATCGTAACTTTTCAGGTTCTTTTCTCCGAGACGCAGATGATTTGTGTGTGAAAATGCCTCGATGTTTGTATAGCTGTGTGTTTAATGTGTTCATCAGCCAATGTAACAGCGGTGTAAAAGAAGGCCTAAGAGTATTTCGTCCTCCTCAGAATGGAGGGAAGGAGAGAGAGAGAGAGAGAGAAAGAGAGAGACAGAGACAGAGAGAGAGAGAGAGGCGGAGGATGTGTTTGTGTTACGGCTCTCCGTCTAATGCATTATCTGATTCATTCACCAAAATATTTACATAGTAAACATCACTTAAACATCTCCGGCACCGAGGCCGCCATCTGATTGGTTGATGAGCCGCCGCGCGATGTTGCCACACGGAGGGCTTTGTTTATCCTGTTTACGTGCATTCAATTTCCTCAGTCGTATTAGGTGTCCGCTTGTGTACCTAAGGTTGGGAGGTAGGAACAGGTGCTATCGCCCGATGCATTATTGATACATTATTAACTCACGATTGGGGATCGGCCCTGTTTGGATTGCAGATGGTTTATGTCTCTATTATTAGACGCTCTTTTTTGTTTTTTCTTCCTGTTAAGACTTAATCACATTCATGGCAGGTAGCGGTCGTATTTGTTGTAAAGAGGTGCGGCTGAAGGGGTTATATGTCTGTCTGTCGAATGGAGATAGTAGGCGTGTGTTTCAAAATATATGCATATGTGTAAAAAGAAGCGGAATGGCTTACATATGTACATGCGTGTGGGTGGGAGCGGGTTCGTATTTTAAGCGCAAAAACGAGAGAGGGACCCGCGTGCGCTTATTTCGATATCAGTAAAAAAAAAAGGCTTGTAGGGGATACAGAAGTGTCTGTTTATGTGGGTGCGGTGGGCGTGTATTTCAGTACGTAAAAAGTGAGTGGGAGGGGGATAGGAATATGAGTTTGTGTGTGGATGTGTTTGGGAGGACGTGTATCTCAATAAGAAACAGATTGCTTTGTTCGTCATGAACTACGTGAAGCATGTATAGACAACAGAAGGCTTCTTTGTTTTCTAATGCATCTGGAGCATGCTGGTGTTTGTGAACGTGGTGGCACGCATGTTTTCTTGAACAAGCACCAGCACCAGTAGAAGTATGCACAGTAGAAGCGTTTGTTTCAGTACCTGTGTTTTGCCTCCATGTTGATCTTTACGATATTTGAAAGGGCGGGGGTACGTGCTTCGTCTGATTATCTTTGTCTTCTAATGCGGTTGTTCTTTCTCGTTATTTTTTTTATGCTGGTGCGTCACCCATTAAGAAATGAACAGTTCTGAGTCTGGTTTTAGGTTCTTTTAAGTATTTATTAATAAAACGGGAAATAAGTAAAAAAAAAAAAAAAAACATGTAAAAAATGCGTCGAAATATCCTCGGAACAATCGAGTTTTCTGTACAGCCGGTACAACGCATAATCAAGGCCACCGAAAATAGACTTATCTTTTGGGTGGTCTCGGTATAATACCGTATGACCCGCGGCCAATGAAACTCTCAGCCGGCCGTGGTGGCGTGTGTTGTTACGTTGCCAGAAGCACAATTATTGCTAACTTTAACCTTAAATAAAAGGCTGCAAATTGTTATGTGTGATGATTGGAGTGTGGATGAGCAACATTCCAATTTGCAGCCCTCTAGCCTCAGTAGTTTTTAAGATCTGAGGGCGGACAGAAAAAAGCGTGGACGGACAGACAAAGCCGGCACAATAGTTTTCCTTTACAGAACACCAAAGAGACATATTAACCACGTGGGTAGAAACAGACCTGGAAAAAAAAGTGAAGGATATGGGAATCTGAGAAAACAAAATAACACAGAGAATCCCAAAGCTGAGCTGGAGACAGAAGGAATCATGCCACCTTTAACAACAGTGCCTCTTTCTTCTGCACACCTCACCAGATATCATACATAACCATTCATAGTTTGTTTTTTAACACCTCTAATATTGCTTCACTTTTTTAGATCGTCGCTTGCAGTTTGTTTCTCTCTCTCTCTCTCTCTCTCTCTCTCTCTCTCTCTCTTGTTTATGTCTCCGCAGTCATCGTCACCTCTCCCTTGAAGATTACCTGATGTGCCACACCCTCTCTGCCTACCTACAGTCTTTTGCTAAGGTTGACCTTCCATTGTGTGTGTTTGATCAGGCTAATGTAATCTGGCCTTCTTTCCACCTCCCCTCTCTGACTTCGCCAGTCTTGCACCGATGAAGCTGCCTGGAATTGCCGATAAAATAGGTTCATCTCTCTCTCTCTCTCTCTCTCTCTCTCTCTCTCTCTCTCTCTCTCTCTCTCTCTCGCTACAGGAAGGCTGTGCCCTCTTGAAAGGGTAAAATATTTGGTGAACTATACACAAATGTGTTGAAGAGGTCATGTAAAGTCGTTATTGTCCAGGAACCGCGAGCTCGCAGGCGTAGAGAGGTAAGTGGTGCAGTGTGTAGGGGATTGAACTCGCTGCGGAGGTGTGTGAAGTAGCTGATGTTGTGGAAGTTTCCTGTAACTAGGGTTCATCCATGAAGCAACGCTAAAATATGAGTGTGATAGTAAACATTGCCTCGGTTTTCCTTTCCTCTGAAGGCTGTTCCTGTCAAGGGAAACCGCTCAAGGTTAGAATATGTACAGACACCGCCCTACGTCCAGAGGAGTTACGTTTCGGACGGCCGTTTGTATGTTGGATGATTTGTAAGTTGGCTGTTGTACCCTTCACGCCTATTTAATTACAGTATGATATAAAGTCAATACAGTACTGTACGTTTTTTCATCGTAAAACACAATCCACTGTGCATACAGTACTGTATTTCATAGAATAGGCGCTCAGAACAAAATTTGAACTTAAGGGTGGCAGATGGAAGCGCTCTGAACACAATTTTAATTTGCGATCCCGTTTGTTTGTATCACTGAACGGTTGTAAGTTGATTGTTCGTAAGTAGCGTGGTGTCTGTATATATATATATATATATATATATATATATATATATATATATATATATATATATATATATATATATATTATGTGTGTGTGTGGTGTCTGTATATATGTATATATATATATATATATATATATATATATATATATATATATATATATATATGTATATATATATATATATACACACAGTATATATGTGTGTGTTTGTGAATGTGTGTAGGTGTCTCGTGTGATGGGGACAGCTGTCACCTGATGAAATATGTCGTTTCCTTGTACTTGCTTAGGGTATTTTAATTTTGGGATTTATTTGAACTTGACTTTCACTTTTGCTATATATATTTCGGTATCCTGTGTTACCCCTCTTAGAAGAAATTTAGTTTTGCTCTTTTAACACATGTATGCGAGGGGGCGGGGCCGGGGTCGGGGGGCTGGGGTTTTGGGGGTAGTGTAATGATAGATCACACTTCTAAAAAAGGGCGTGGGTTCCATGTCCCTCTTGCACATCTTGCGGAATAATCATTGAAATACGTACTTGGTAGTTCGTTGTTTGGATTGAGTCAAAACTGGCTTGGATAGAGATATGGGGCTATCAGCCTCATCCCAAAATACGCATTGTAAATTAGAAGGGCAACTCTTTATGGGTCCAACCTTTATAAGGGGATAAAGTTCTCTAATATATATATATATATATATATATATATATATATATATATATATATATATTTATATATATATATACACACACATGCATATATGTGTGTGTGCGTGTGTATGTATATGCACGCCTGTAGTCCTTGTGTAATACCTTGCTTTTTAAATAATTCAATCTGACTTGACCACTGAAACTTGTTTCTCGTTTCTTCCGTTGATCAAACTAGAGAGAGACAGAGTGTAATGTATGAGTTATAACTCTTTCCATTTATAAGGCAGCTATTCCCCCGACAAGGGCAGGAGAACCCAGGGAGACTAATAATACAACGTTTGATAATACCATTCGGTTATTCTCACCTGATAGAAAATGACAGAATTGGGCAGAGGTGTGAGATTATGCATAAGGGGAGAGAGGCCCTGGACGCTGGCTTGAGGAGAGAGAGAGAGAGAGAGAGAGAGAGAGAGAGAGAGAGAGAGAGAGAGAGAGAGAGAAAGGCAAAATGGGAGAAGGTTGAAGGGGAGTGTGGGATTCAAGGCGATTTGGATATCATTAAGGGAAAGGCTTCCTGATATTATTGTCTGTTTGTCTCTCTCTCTCTCTCTCTCTCTCTCTCTCTCTCTCTCTCTCTCTCTTTGTGTGTTCCACTCGATTTTCTTTATTTTCAAAATCTTTTGTTATTTTTAACACTGTTCCATTCGGTAGTCATACAGATTTTTTACCTCTCTCTCTCTCTCTCTCTCTCTCTCTCTCTCTCTCTCTCTCTCTCTCTCTCTCTCTCTCTCTCTCTCTCTCTCTTTGTGTGTTCCACTCGATTTTCTTCATTTTCAAAATCTTTTGTTATTTTTAACACTACCTGATCCATTCGGTAGTCATACAGACTTTTTACCCTCTCTCTCTCTCTCTCTCTCTCTCTCTCTCTCTCTCTCTCTCTCAGACACAGTCTGGTTATCTCCTCTTCATTTATTGAAACTTCATCAGAAGATAGAGGTCCTTGGAGGACCCTCTGACCGTATAATATTGAAAGCTCCATGCGGCTCCCTCATTCATAAGTGATTCAAATGAATTAACTTAGCCTGTAGAAGGTGGTTGTCGAGAAATACCTAGTGATATTTTACGGTAAAAGATAGAAGCTTTATTGTTATATCTCAGGAAGTGTTCTTAAGTATTTTATTTTATGTCAGTGAATCGGGTAGACTCTTGGGTTCCTAATCACCGCTCAAGTGAGTTCGAGAAGCATCTTGGCTCATTTCACGGGATTATAGTGAAGGCGAGGCGAAAGGGCACGCAGCTTTGCAGCAGAATCCCAGCATTTATTTTTGTGCCAATATTCGAGCTAAAAGTAGATTCAAAGTACAAGGGAATGTGGAGTTTATTATATCTTTTCACGGCATACTAGAATTATATGTCCCTTTCTCTCTTCCATTATATATATATATATATATATATATATATATATATATATATATATATATATATATATATATATATATATATATATATATATATATATATTGCACCGATAACATGTGGTTATGATACTTTTCATTCTTACAAAAGACTCCCAAGCGGAGATGGATAATTTGACGAAGGGACATCGATATCACCTTTAGAACTTAAGTTATGCCTCTTGCAACGCTTGAATATTTATCGATTGTTTGATCTTTGTAGCCGTAATGTATTAGGTATTAGTTGTCAGACGATCCCAACACGATATAGTACAAAATAGACTGGCCTCGTTTATCGAGAAGTCTTCCGTGTTTTGAGGGTACTTCTTCAGAAGAGCGACAGCTCGGTGGTAGCAGTGTTAATACACTAGACTTTAATAATACAAGAGTACTCTTAACGCCTCCCCCCTCCCCCGCCCTCGTATTGATAGGTAAAAGCACTGGTTAAGGGGAAAAAAAGGAAAAAAAGAGGGAAAATTTAGGAAGTAAACATAAGCAAACATAACACCGCTTGAGTGGAGAATCCCCAAATGTACTACTTCCGATATTGCTGTCATTAATGTGAGGAACGTTGTTGAAAATAAAAAATGGAATAGGAATGAGATGCAACCTTTAGGGAGAACCGATATCTGCGAATTTTCTGGAATGAAGCTAAAACTATTAAGATCTTATGAGATATAAAAAAAAAAAACATTACAGTGTAAAACCTGGGTGGTAACAAACATTCATTTGTATTCAGTCTGCTGTTAGGGCGGTTTGGCTGCTTCATTCTCATCATTGTCGAAACTATGCCAGTGGGTTTCAAGTCCAGTGTTGCTAGATGTAAACAGTATTACCATTGATTCCCTGTTTCCTCGGTAATTGTCTTCGTAATACGAAAATTAAGTTACTGCACCTCGTTTCATAGAGTCTTGAGGTCGAATGTAGAATGATTTAGTTCAGCCTTAAAGGAACAAGAAAAACAACCACTAAGATCAAAGCATTAGTGGTAAGTGGAAATGAATATGAAGTTCGAGAAGAAAGGGAGATAAAAAACCGAATAGTAAGTAGTCGAAATGAAAGTAAAATAAGTAAGCGAATGAGAAAGTGTGTGTGTGTGTATGTGTGTATGTGTGTGTGTGAGTGAAGACAGGAGTGTGGTGATGAGGCGCCAGGCTTTAGAGCGCGGAGTTTAGCTTAATTACCATCCAGTCAATCTCATTAATTTGAATTGAGCGCGAGATTGTGCGTTATCGGTGGCTGATGGAAGGGGAGGAGGAGATGGAAGAAGAAGATGGGGACGTGATGTGGAGGAGGAGAGGGGAGGAAGGGATGGGGGGTAGATGAGGAGGAAGGGGAGGAGGAGGAGGAGGAGGAAGAGGAAGATAATACATCAGAAAGATCTGTAAGGAGTGAGTGGTTGAGGATTACAATGAAGACAGACGAGGAGAAAGGAAAGATAACTGGGAGCTGAAGAGAGTTCACTGGGAAGTAGGCAGTAACGACAGTACAGTCAACTGCTACACTTTGGAAAATGTTGGAACGATTTACTCCAGCGTCAGTATATGAAGAATAAGTGCTAATGGAAGTAGAGAGTTGCTGCCTACTGACCGTGAAGGATGTTCTCAAGATATTTTAGAAAGAGGGATGAGCTTGTAAGGTGGTTTATTGAATCGCTATACTTGTATAGGTCATTTTTCAGATTCTTTATATACCGAGGTCATGAGGGGTTCAATTTTTTTCACAATCAGTTATTCAGTCACTACGTAAGCATTTCCAAGTACAAAATACAAAAATGTGAGAGGCAGTTTCTTATTCTTTCGTCTTGACCTTTCTTACCAATGAGCGTTAGTCTTTTAGTCTAAAGTATTTTCGTTGGTCTTTTTTGTCACAGTTTGTTCATTCATATTAGCCAACGCAGTATTTTGTATGTGCAACTATTGGTGTTTCACTATCCATCCCAGATTCAAGGGAATGGTTCTTTATGTATATTATGTATGTATGTATGTATATATATATGTGTGTGTATATATATATACATATATAATGTGTGTAAACATTTATGAAGAAATATTTCCTATTTACACTTCTGTACTCTTTTAAAAAAAAAAAGTAGTATTTAAATTCTTGGGGCAACTATGTCCGAGTATTTGACGTGAATAAGATTATGAAAGAAAAATTCCCTTGCATCCGGTAAAACTATAAATCCTTAGAAGTAATTAGCATTTGCATGTGCATATATTGTATGCTTAATCCCCCCCCCACCAAAAAAAAAATTTTTGCCTTTGTTATAAGGCCAATAACTGATTGTTAATATCGAAAGGACCAATAGGTTTTTCAGAGTTTCTTAGTATTCTCTAAGTGATAAAATAAAGGAACAGAACACCTTGTTTTTAATTCATTTTATCATCAGGAATGTCTTATTATGTGTGTGTAGGGCCTAAATAACTTGACCAAAGAGGTCTAGACATGATTTCCCATAGAATTAATGCACTATTTGACGTGATTGAAAGACTCAAAGCTTAAACCTGCTAAAGTAGAATTAAAAACAGGTCACTAAATAAGTATAATGCACTATGTGTATGTTCTTGTGCTCTATTCACAATAAAAGAAAAATCTCGTAATACTTCGGGTGTTAATTCAGCACCGTTTATGTTTAGTCCTTCATTTGTGAAGCCAAAATGAATTTGAAAGAGTCCACAATTATTAATCAAATGATACTGTACGTCGAATGTTTACGTGTACATGACAAGAAGAAAAAAAATTCAACACTTTTTACGGATATCAGACTCCCAAGAATACCGTACGTGTGTGCGTGTAAGACCTTGTGTTTTTTGTTTGTTTGCGCGCGCGTGTGTGAGAGAGAGGACCCAGAAAATGAATCTAACCAAATAATAACGGCGGCGAGTCCATAAATGAATATTATCACATCATACTTCGTACCCTCAGCCCCGGCCATTTCTCTTTTGGCCCGCCCTTGTGCCGCACAAAATTCCTCCCTCCTGGAAATAAAGACACAAGGCCCCGGATGAATTATGGCCTGATGAGATGCTGAGGAGGAGTTGCATTTTTTGCCTGACAAATAAAGGATTACGCCCCGGAAGTTGACAGATACCCCGAAGTCCCCCCTCCCCCTGGTCCCCCGCCCATTCCATCCATGTCTTCCCCCTCCTACTGCCATCATCATCTCTCTCTCTCTCTCTCTCTCTCTCTCTCTCTGCCTCCCTATGCCGGCACGATCCTCTCTGCCTCTTCCCCCTCCCCTCTTTATTTCTCTCACCGCCTAGTATGGTTATCTCTCTCTCTCTCTCTCTCTCTCTCTCTCTCTCTCTCATATGTATTTTTTTAAGTTTTCTTAAAGTTATGAAGTATAAATAGGAATTGTTGATATGTTTGACCTACAATTAAAAAATATGGTGTATTAGTTAGTTACCATAGCGCACGCACACACACACACACTCACACATGTATATACTGTATATACACATATATATATATACTGTGTATATATGTATTTATATATACATATATAATAATATTATAACCGTCACTACCACAGAATGCTATGACTGTTGAATCGTGGATGAACTTATGTGCAGATATCTACCAAAACATAGCTGCTACATACAGCTACACAGAACTCATCAGCAGCGCGTCAAACCCCAGTGCATTCAAAGACCATTCCCCTCTGTCATTATTTTTTATCTTTCATTAACGTTTTATTCATATTTATTCTAATGACAGGCTTCCATTCTCTTCGTTACTATTTACTTGCTTGCCTTTCCTCTTCCTTCCTTCTCCTCCATTCACACCCTTTTCATGAAGTTCTTTACTCTCTTCCGCTCTTCGTCTACGCACTTACTTCCTTTCCCTAATATCTCTATTACACCTTCGCTTTAATCTCATCCCTTCTCACCCTCGTTTTTCTCCCGGCGCTTTTATGCCACGTTTGTATCTCTCTCTCTCTCTCTCTCTCTCTCTCTCTCTCTCTCTCTCGAGAAATTTGCCCCTTGCTTTTGTTTCCAGTCAACATTTGTTGTACAGTGGTCGTGGAAGGAAGCGCTTCTCAAAATTTAACCTTATTAATTATGCATTTTGTTGTCTGCTTTCGCGTTTTATCTCCAGCTATATGTTTTACACATTTCTTGCGCCTCTACATTCTTTTAAAAAATGATTAAACGCTCAGTCGATGTTTATATTTCCTTTTAACTAGGATTTTATTTATTATATCAGTTTGCGTTTGTTTGTTTTCCTACGCTCTTTTCATTCGTTTAAGATTCCAGAAAAAAATGCTCTTGGAAACAGTTTCATATTGATATAGTTAACGAAAAATAGTCGACTAAATACTTTTATTAATATGGTTTCATGGTATTTTGATTCACCAAATTCAGCCCTGCAAACCCTTACGGCCTCGTATTGAATGTCGATAAAACGATAGGAGTATGTGTGTTTATATATTATATATTATATATTACATATATATATATATATATATATATATATATGCGTGTGTGTACATATATACTGTATATGTATATGTATGTATATTTATTGATTCTGGTTATGTCAACCCTTTCATCCTCCACACAGTATTTAAAAAGTTCCTATCCACCAGGTCAGAGAGAGAGAGAGAGAGAGAAAGAGCAAGAAACTCAGTGTGTGTGTGTGTGAGAGAGAGAGAGAGAGAGAGAGAGAGAGAGAGAGAGAGAGAGAGAGAGAGAGCCTCGCCGTCGTCGTGTTTCAGCGGCATTAACTCTCAAACGAGATACTTCAGTGAAATAATAAAAGAAAAATGTAATGTAAGGGTCGTAAGCTATAAAGCCTGTAAACGAGGAAAACAAAGCCTTATCCCATCCTCTCACCCCGTTTCTTGAAGCCCCCTCCTTTTTTTATCCTCTATTTTTCTTCCAGTGGAAAGAATAAAAAAAAAAAAGTTTGAAAAAAAAATGCCACGGGAATCAAGCTAAGTCCCTCCATAGTTCAACAATAACAATCATCCTCTTCACGCCATCGCTTTTTCCCGCCAAAAACATTTTTGCTCCATAATCCGGCGGACTCTGGCGGCGACAGAGACAAACCACTTTTTGGCGGGAAAAACCCGGCTCATTCTTGTTGCGTTGCATAAAGGTTTACTATCAAATACATACTTTCCTCTTTTACAGTCCTCTTCCTCCTCCTCCTCTCGGGAGTTCTTTTAACACATCTCATTTATCTTTTTTTTGGTCATCTTTTCACCCTCTTTTTAGCTCGATTTATTATTTATTTTTTTTTTTACCTATTTTGCATGTTTTTATTGACTTATTTTTGCTTTATTTATGTAATTTACTTCCGTTGTGAGGTATTTTTCTATGACGCTAGGTAATCGTGGATCAGATGATCAATGAAGAAGACGCGTTTTGCTTTTTGATGCTATCTCTCGAAATGTTGCTTGTCCCTGTTTCTAAAAAGGAAGGTTGGTGGTTCACATCAGCTATATTGTATATATTCGGTGTTAGACATCATTATAATGAAAATGTAGTTTTTTTAAATTTGGTAGTTTTGATTAGCAACTGATGTCACAGTTACTCCTAACTTCCATCTTATAAGTTTTCATTTTAGTATTAATTATCTGAGTGAAAACAGATGTTATTATTGAATTATTAATTTAGATACAATTTATGAGTAGTATTACTTTAACAACATTTTTACCTATAGTTGTTTTAAATACTGGTATGAAACAGCGTTTGATTAAGAGTGTAATTTTGCCTGAAACAGAAGTATGAACATATATATAATTCCTATAATAAACCTTTCTAAAGTAAGCCTAAAATAAGCCCTCCGTATTCCTCGACAAGGGTAATATGAACATTGTCATACTGTAAATATACGTCCTTTTCATTTTCATGTTATTTATTGTAAAACGCCTTTTTAAATCTCCCCATTCCTCGCGTTATTTTCTGAATGAAACCCATCGTCATCGAATATCCAGATCATAAACGTTAAATAAATACTCGACCAGAGCCGATGTCGTTGTGGCCAGTCGCTGGAAAATCTTAAGAGAGAGAGAGAGAGAGAGAGAGAGAGGGTTGGGGGGTGGGGTCGGGGAATGATGAGGAGATTCGAGGAATGAGGGGTCTCGCTCCCCTCAAATCCCCACTTCTGTCAAATTGACTCCAGTTTTATGGTGGCCTCAACCCCCCCACCACCCATCTCCTTCCCCCTTCCACCAATAGATTTATCAGTTATCACTAATTTGAGTGTATAACATGTATTTGCCGCTTCTCTCTCTCTCTTTCTCTCTCTCTCTCTCTCTCTCTCTCTCTCTCGATGAAACCAGATTCAAATGCTATTATTTGTTTAAAAAAAAAAGGTTGGAATTATATTTTTCATTCAAATTCTTTTGATATTTTCTCAGGAAATATAGAATATTATTATTATTATTATTATTATTATTATTATTATTATTATTATTATTATTATTATTATTATTGGTGGTGGTGGTGGTTGTGTTTGTTGTTGTTATTGTTATCGTTAGTGTTATTATAATGGGCTGATCCCTAAGATACACTTACAGTAATATATGGTTTATATAACGTGTGTGTATGTATGTATGTATGTATGTATGTATGTATGTATGTATAGGTATATATGTAAATTTTTATGTACGTATATTTAGCCACAAGTTGTAATCTTGAATTCACTCTGCCTTCAGAATGGCCTGCTCCAAAAAGAAAATTTTTCATTCATTATTAATAGAATATTTTTGGCTTAGTATATAAAATGTTAATATCTTACACATTTGAAAGAAGAAATGAGCCAAATTTGATACAACGCTTGGCTCAATTTTGCTGGGTTCGTGGATCGCTCCTGGACTGCTACCCACCAGTCCACGCAACTGTAGATGTGTAAAAGCGTTGATTCGGTCCAGAAAAAGGTGTGGGGCTAGCAACCTCATCCCTGCATGCTTGCTGAGAAACCTGAAGTCTGTTCCAATCTAGGGCCACCATCTCTAAATGGGAAAAGGCGTATGGTGAAAAAAATCGGATAGGTTAATTGCTGAGGTGTATTGAGACGATAGGGAATACTGATTGCATGTTATAAGTTACTAACTTCTTTTATGTCAAAGCGCAAGAAAATATTTATATATTTTTTGGAGTGTGTGTGTGTGTGTGTGTATGTGTTGAATAGGGGTGTTGATACACTACTTTTGATCATTCTTAGACCCTTGATTCAATGAAGGTTAGAAACAGTTAGATAAAAGAAAGCCTCGGCAATTTATGCATGATTATTTTTGACAGCTTTTAATTTTAGCGTGTATCTTTACTTGACGTCTCCGTTTTACATCGAGATTTTATTCTCACCTCAAGATATTTTTGTTTTAAATTTCGTTTATTTATTCCCTAGTTCCATTTGTTTCTCACCCCATTTCCCACCTTACTCTTCACCCGGCTTCCTCTGGCTTTATCTCTCGGTTTCTTCTCTTTCAACTTATCTTTCTTTTCCATCTTGAGTCTGCTACTCGCTGTTCTCCTCACTCTGTATCCTAACTTTATCGCCCTCTTCGTTCGCATCTTTATCAGCGTTCAGCACCCTTCCCCCTTCCCCGCCTTCTTTTTTCCTTCCACTCCACCCTCTACATTCCCCTCCCCTTCTTTCTTCACTTTTCCCCTTCCTTTATGAATTCTTTCCCTATATCCTTTTACTGTTTTCCTTTCTTCCTTCTGATGGCTTGAGGCTGTTGTAATAGAGTCTCTCTCTCTCTCTCTCTCTCTCTCTCTCTCTCTCTCTCTCTCTATATATATATATATATATATATATATATATATATATATATATATATATACACATACACATACACATATGTGTGTGTGTACTGATAGTTTAGAGGCTGCTGCTTCCCAAATTATTACCCCTCTTAATTCCAGGCATTTATTTTTGGATCAGATAGCCAGCCTGATTTTTTTTTTTTATCCAGATTTTCTAGCCTAGAGTGTTTTTCCTCTTCTGGGAAACCAGATTCTGGTCCTGTTCGTGATGAGGCTAGTATCATATCCATGAGGCCTCTCTCTCTCTCTCTCTCTCTCTCTCTCTCTCTCTCTCTCTCTCTCTCTCTCTCTCTCTCTGTCTAATATATATATATATATATATACATATATGTATATATATTACTATACACACACACACACACACACATATATATGTATATATATATATGCATTATATATGTTATATTATTTGGTTAAAAATGTCAATACGTTATATTATTTGTTTAAAAATGTTATTAGTAAAAGCGAATATAGAAATTATACGGTTTGTCGGGGCAACAGAATAGGACATCCTGGTATTCATTTCAATTTTTGGGGGTTTACCTTTAGTTTGGAATGTACTGCCCAAGCGACTTTCAGGCAAGTGATTATGTAACAGTCACTATACCGACTTCACAAAGCTCCTCCGACAAGTATGGATATTTTATCATTGGGTAGTATTCCCAGTTACGGTATTCTATAGTGCTGACAGTATTCCAGATATACATCTTTATTGAGTACATATCATTTGGTGTTGACATCTTGAATGGAAGGGGCTAAGTGGTGTTGCAGATAAATATTGATACCTTGTAGATTATTTCTTAATCGTGACCACATAACATAAATGGGTGAACTCTTTAGGCTTATTTAATACATGCTGTTGACACATCAACCTTACTTTTACAGTTTTTCTATTATTCAGCTTCGTCTCTTTTCTGAAATCACCCGGTTTGGGAGCGAAACTATTCTTAAGAGGAACCTCAAAACGACCCTTTCTCTCCTCGTCTCATGCCCTTTGTGGCTCTCAGTGTATCCTTATTCTCCCACTCAGCTCCCGTAGGAGCTTACACCGCAGAGTCTTTTTCGATATCCTCATCTTGCAGGTGGCGTCCTTCGTCCAATCCGCTCGGAAGCCTGTGCAGGATACTAATAAAAAGGGCAGGAAGGTTTCGATGACCATTGTTGACGGAGGGGCCGAAGATCCGCTCGGTGGGGCGTCTGCCCCAATCCGCCGCCGTCGTTATTTTCCACACCCGAAGTCTCCCTCCTCTCCCCTTTCCATCCCCCACCCCCCACCACACCATACTACCCCCTCCTTTCCCTTATCCTTCTCCTCTGGCATCGTCCTCCGCAGGCGCTGCCGTCCCTGGCCGACCCGGGTCCCCCTCCGTCCCAAGACAAGGGCACCGGAAATGGAGTAAGATAGGAATTAGAGAAGCATAAGGTGGAAGAGAGAATGGTCGGCCACCCACTACGATGAGCTTCCTCAAAAAGGTGCCAAAAAGAGGTTCTTTTAGGGGGGTGGGGGGGATAGAGGAGAGGGGACCTCGACGGAGTAGGGAGTCCTAGGTTCGTGTAGATGGCCAAAAGGGCACCTGATGAATTATGAGTTTCTTCCGCTGGGATTGCGTTCTCTCTCTCTCTCTCTCTCTCTCTCTCTCTCTCTCTCTCTCTCAGCGCACGCACAGGCGCGCACATTTACTCGGGAAGAAGATAAAAGGCGAGTTTAGGACAATAAAGGACTAGAACGACAGCGGCCATTAGATTCACTTGTCAAATTTTTGGGTTTTGCCTGACGCCCGAAAAATGATGTGAGATGATTTTCTTAAGGGTCTCGCTCTTTCATTACGTACGTAAATACGTGTGTAATTGTGTATGCATATGATTAAGATTTTAATTTATTCAGACTACAGGAATACATATATCCTGTACTTATGAAGGAAAGGTTGTGTAATGCCTTTAGCATATCCATGGAATTGTAAGTGCAGGCACACAGATTTACATGTGTAAATGTGAGTGTTTGAGCTTTCTGCATATACGCATGTATGAATATACACGCACCGGTCAGTTCACCAACGTAAGCATTTATGACTGCTCGTTTTTTATGTTATTTACAGATATGCGTACAACTCGTTTTCTATTATAGATTTGCTTTCCACTGAAAAACTTAATTCTGAAGGAGAAAGAAGTGAATGAGGATATTCTCCCTCCCGCTGGGATTCAAACCCACTCAGACTTTGGGAAACGAGGTCAGCAGTAAGCTACCTTCTTGATAGTGCAGTGGGTTATCTCTGGCCCCAGTTTCCAAAGCTGGTGTGAGTCAAAATCCAACCTGGAAAGGAAGATTATTATTTCATAATTTTTCTGATTTAATGCTTTCATTGGAAAATGTATAAAAAAAAAACACTGGGAAACACAAACCTTCAGAGGACATTGTAATTATGTATGTATATATATAAAATATATATATATATATATATATATATGATATATATATACACACACACACACACACACACACACACACACACATATATACAGTATATATATATATATATATATATATATATATATATATATATATATATATATATATATATATGAAATGTAAAGGTGAACAACTGTTTTCTGAACAGTGTTCTATCCATATTTACGAAATTTGTACGCGTTTCTATGTAACCGATAAAATGTCATGGAAGCATTTATCACCTATGAGCAGTCAAATTATAGGAAATTATATTAACGAATAGGCAACAGGGCTTTATTCCATTCATCAGTAATATTCAAAAGTCCGATATTTTCGTACATAACATGAGAAGATCATTGCATTGTTTTAGCTCTCTCTCTCTCTCTCTCTCTCTCTCTCTCTCTCTCTCTCTCTCTCTCTCTCTCTCTCGCATATATCCTATCAAAAGAAAAGACGACACGTGGTAGGGTAGCAATTGAACTGCGAAACAGATCACCCAGGGGCAAATTAAATTAACAAACATTTCTCAGATGCTTAGAAAAAAAATCGATACTATAATAATAACTACCGGTTTGACAGATTTTTCTGCTATAGTCTAGATGTTTGGTAATGAACCCAAAAGAAATTAATTTATTTTAGGAATAGTTTGTAAAATATATTTACGATTATTAATTACAAAACTCTATATATTTTATTTTCGGTGCGAAGTCCTTAGGTTTGAGTTTACTGTGCTGTTTACGATTTTGAATTTTGCACCCTACTAACTGGTAACTGAAAACAACTAAGATTTTTTTAAATTTTCGTTGCATTGTCTGTCCACAGAGTACTGTAGGATGTCGATGTCTTCATGAGCTTGAGCAAGAAGCCATTTGAAACTAGAGCAATGTAATATTCTCTTTTATTTCAGTTTAATTACCTTCTGCTTAATATGAGACGTTAGTCTGCGTTTAAAGTGTACTTTTCTTATGCCTAGTACGCACTCTTAAATTGTTTTTATTAATTTTCCATGTTAAATGCCATAATATTTTTGTAATTATGTCAGTTAGTTGCTTTTAGGTGTGCTATTTTGCCGCATACTCAAGGCGCGGACTTTTATTGCAGTCACCGGACTAGAAAATTTATATGAGCATTCCGTTAGACACTCGACGTCACAGATAAATTCAGTTATTTTCTATTGTTATTCACACTTACAGTAAGTAACATCAGAATCACACTCATCTGCCGCATTAGAAATGATTTTAGAATTACGACCAGAACAGCGCCGGGTACCTAAGCGTAAATTGCCCTCCTGTGGAGGAACATTGCCACAACAGATGCCTTTACTGAACCCTGCTATGAGTTTGTGTATTATACATAATATAGCGTGCCCCGAATAAGCGTATGGGTCTCATATCTGGCATAATATTGGTCATTTCTGTAGTGGGACCTAGCGCTGCTGTTAGTGTGGACTCGTGTGTGATATATAATCTTTGATATTATATGCATTTCCCGACTTCCCATGGCTGGCAAGGCGAGTGAAAGCAGGCGTGTTGCATGTTTTGATTTCATGTGGTCAGTTTTGTGTAGCGCCAGAGGTCATGTTGTCATACTGACATTATGTAGAAGGTCGTTATATTCAATGCTCAAAAAAGTAAGAGGAGGATTATAGAATTAGCAAGTAATGAGAGGCAGTGTTTTATTGCAACTCCAACATGAATTTTCGACCGTTTTATAGTAATTGATAACTTTCATATTGTTTAATCATTTAGAACACTAAGGTTAACAACGGTTAGTTTTACCTTTATAATGAACCCACAAGTGGCTGATAATGATAGTTCAGTACCATATTCAATTGTTTCCTTGAAAAATTAAAAACCATGACAGTGTTTTGATTAATGAATGAGTGTTCCTTTTTTTTCCAAACTTGACGGTAATTTAAGAGTCGAGACAGCAAGTCCCGACCCTGTGGACGTTGTGTGCAGCCTTGAAGCTTTGACCAGGGTACTTTTATTGAGCGTACGTATAAGGAGGCAGCGTTGAGAGAAGCCAGCCTCTAGCGGACTAAGAAAGTTTCAGAATGAAGTTTAGTGGCCGTAGACTGTCAGTGTTATATTCGTTTTATGACGAACATACAGTAAGAAATTTGTTGGGTCGTCTTATAGCCTTTGTAACTGATTAGCTTTTCTGTAGAGCGAGTTTCAGAAGGATGAAGAGAAGAAATCCTTTTGGTATTAGTAGAAAGGTACTGTTTATCATTTCATGGGAAGCCCGAATTACCTAGTAACGTTTAGCTTTACAGTTCTGTGGAAATAAGAGAAAAACTGCCTACTATACACTTAAAGAATACAAAGGTCTCTTCCTTGTGAGGTTGGGATATCGCGCATTTGTTGTAAAATCTACAATCACATATTCTTTGGATAAGCTTTCAAATTATTGGAAACATTTATTAATATATATTGCCATCATTGTTGAATTTTGTACATTTTTTTCTGTTTCCTAGTTTTTCATTAATAGATAATGTTTATTATCGGGTGATCATCAAGATCATCGTTGAAATTTATCATAATTGCTTTATTTGCTTGAGTTTTTAATTACATTTGTTTAATATTTTATGTTCGTTGAGATCACATGCGTTATTGCAATTTTCCTCTCTCGAGTTTTTCGTCAGTGGTTTATGTATAATATTTGCTGGAACGATCATTTATACATTAAGTTTCTTAGCAGAATTGTATGGAGATGTCATTGTACTTTTTTTTTTTTTAGATACTCTGATTTTATTCATGAAGTGGAGAGGCAAGTCGTACAATTCAGCATCGTGAGCTTATATCAGTTTATGAATGGCATCTGTGATTTAGCAACCCACCATCCGTAATATGCAAATGATTATGACAAAATGACAAATATTTTCCCCTCCGTCAGTTTGCTTAAAGGCGAAGTTCGGCTCCAAACATTTGATATTTTTGAAACAAACGTCATTCATCTCCACCACCATATAATGTATCGCTCAACACAAACAGAAACTAATAAACTTATGGATAATGCTTTTCGTGTCCAGGCGTTACAAAGTCGCCAGTTATACGTGTCTGTCGCACCGACGGCAAAGTTGCAACACCCAGAAAGGAAACTGGTAGAAAAATGCTAAGAGTCCTTTTGTGCGTGTGCGTGTGTGAATGTACGTGTGTGAGAGAGAGAGAGAGAGAGAGTGTGTGTGTGTGTGTGTGTGTGTGTGTGTGTGTGTGTGTGTGTTTCCCAACCGGTCTGTCGACACCCTCGGACAAAATTGGCGATATTAAAAATGGCGCCTGCCACCGCTTTGAAAGTAAGCAATTACTGGGCCCGATCACGTGACCAGTGAAAAATGCGCGGCCGCCTTCAGACGAATGGCCATCCGGGGACTCCCGGAGGATTTTCCCTTTTGGAGTGGGAGTGGGAGTGGGAAAACGCCACAATCACAACCAGGCTCCTCCTCCTCCTCCTCCTCCTCCTCCTCCTCCTCCTCCTCCTCCTCCCCAGGAAAACTCCGCTTTTCCCTTCCTTCGGGGATGAGGAGCGGAGGAGAAATGAAAGAAAAGACGGTAGAAAGAAACGGAATAATGGAAAAGGAATGGGAATCGGAGGGAGAGAAGAGACTTGGGGGTATGGAAGGGGGGGTTCTGATGATAGGACGGGTCCGGTATACTGTAGTTCGGTGGTGGTTAGGGGGTCCCCCTCATGTCACATTACCCCATCAACAAGTTTTGTTCTTTGTTAAACTCAGAATGTTAACCTTTCTTGTTTACAGGGAACTTGATGATTCGTGGTAGGCCTTGGAAATGTACCATATATTTAGAATCGAGTATCAGACACTTACAAAATGTACATCTTAAAACATGAGACAGTTCGTATGATGGACTATATAAATTTCTTGATCATGTGAACTTGCAATATATATATATATATATATATATATATATATATATATATATATATATATATATATATATATATATATATATATATATATATATTCTATCTTAGTTTAGGTTAGCGTTTATGAGCAGTATATATATATATATATATATATATATATATATATATATATATATATATATATATATATATATATTATATATATATATATATATATATAGTATATATATATATATATATTTTTTTTTTTTTTTTTTTTTTTTTAAGTTGACTTTCGAATGCTGTCGTCCTATTTTCCTGATGTACTATTTCATGTAAGCTATTCCGCTGAGTAGCAAGTTCTGTTTCGGTGTTAGAGGTTCGAAGGCTTTTTTCGGTGTAATTAGTTTGCCATGAGAATTACCAGCCCGTGGGATGGTTACCAGCCAATTCAGAACCTACTCATTGATCGCTTTATAAATATGAACATGAGCTCGTAAACAATTCCCAGATTAAAAGACTTTTAGGTAAAGATTGATACATTTTTATATAAATTAAGAAACTACCTAGGAGATCAGATCTCCTATTATTTTGATTTATGATGCTGAGCCATTTAATACGTATGTTTCCAAGGTTTATTTTAAAGAATTTAAGTAAAGATTGATAAATCCTATATATATATATATATATATATATATATATATATATATATATATATATATATATATATATATATATATATATATATAAATTAGAAGCTACTTAGAAGACCAGATCTCTTATGCTTTTGATCCTGAGCAATTTGATATCGGTATTTCCAACGTTTATGTTAAAGTTCGAGTTGATATTGCCCTGGAGAAATGAGAAGGATTTTTTTTTTCTAGCATGGGTAATTCATGTTTGTAATGTCAGTATCTTTCTTTGACACTGTCAGTGTTTAGAATGGTTTGAAGTGATCCAAGTTAATTGGACCGGTCAATATTTTGAGTTTTATGTAGGTCGACTTAACGTTATAAACCGTTGGATAGTCACATTTTAGTGATTCCATTATTCCTTATTAAATCGGATATCAAATAATCCAGATAAGTATATAGGAAACCTTTGTTGAAAAGTACTGTTGCGCATGTTTTTGTATTACCTTAAGGTGAATAAGTGTTAATGGTTTTCTTATGGTACTACTATAATGGGGAAGTCTGACTTGACTCACCATCTCTTAATAATCCTAGCTAAGGTCACCTCTCTCTCTCTCTCTCGCTTATATGAGAGATGTTACCCCTCCGATTCGGAACAGTTACCCTGTGAAAAGGTTCCTATCACTTTGTTCTTCTTTATCTCTGGCATCGACTCTCCATAGTCAATAAGCTGTTAGGTATAAATTTACTGCTTAGGAAATTGATTAAGATGATTTGTAATGAAACTTTCCCTCACCCTTCCGTCCCCGCCCTAGAGCCGATCTTGGACCTGTCACTCTTGAACCAACGATGTTTCACCATTATATTATATATATATATATTTATATATATATATATATATATATATATATATATATATATATATATATATATATATATATAATATATGTGTGTGTGTGTGTGTGTATATATATATATATATATATATATATATATATATATATATATATATATATATATATATATATATGTAAATGTATGTCTATTATATACATATATTACGTGTTTATGTATGAATGAATACGCGCGTGTATGTGTCCCATCCATGTAAAGAATAACTCCGGAATATTAAAACACCCGTTTTATGGTTGAACAATATATTCATGTTAAAAAGCTTCGTTTCCTGTGAAATTAAAGTGATTGGAGTTAAAATAATTATGATTTATAAAAATGCTCCATAAGAAGTCTCTTAATGTGACATTTGTATATTTTTGAAAGGCAGTAAAACCAATGATTAATGTATCATAATTTATCCGGAATCTGTTGACCTTGTCCGGTATTGGGGAGTTGTTTACCATGAGAATATTTATTGCATGTTTGATTCGATATTTACAATTTCGCTGGGTGCTACTTTGTATGGTTATTTTTTTTTTTCTCTCTCTGTATCTTTGTGTTGAAAAGGCTTTGAAGGCTTGTTTATTATTTGTCAGAGTTGCTTTCAGTGAAGGGTGTCCATCATGTGGCTGATGAAGTGTTTGCAAACGTGTAAACTGAATTTCTCCTTTAGATGTTTTTATGTTTATGTTTGTTTATGCTCGTGTTTTGTACGCTGACGATTTATAACCCCCAAAATTGTTTTTGGTATGTTGTTCACTTGACTGCCATTTTTATTTGTTTAGAATATTTCCCGATAATTCATGGCTTTGTTTTACGCCGGTACTGGAATGGTATTTGGACTGATGTAAATACTTAGATCACGCATTTTCAGGAAATTCTTTTATTTTGAGAGATTATATTAAAATGTTTACTGTTATTATGGAGTATTTATCAAGAGCTCAGTAACCATTTCCGATATATTAAATGTTTTGGGAAAACAGGTTTAAGTACGTTTAGAAAAACGTTTTACTAATACTTTTTAATTTATGGGGAATTTCTTGTAATGTAAATGGTAATTTTTATAAGGATTCTGTTGTATCTTAGATTCTTGAAAGATTTCTCTGGTGAATTTTTAATTTATGCAGTAAAAGTTTTGGGGAAAACTTGCTCTAATGAAAGCAAACAAAAATTAAGTAAATGGCTGTTGAGAAAGCAGTTATTATTAAGACATATTTCGTTTGTTCCATTTTGAGACCTTTAAAAAGTCTGTAGAAAAAAATTATTAAAGTTACAACACTTCATTTTTTTATTTTATTCCTTTATATAAGTGAAACACTAAGCATTGATTCCAGCCTTCTGCAGAGACATTGATGTGTTGTCCGCTTTACTGAGGTGGGGGTGGGGATGGGTGGGGTGGCGGGTGGGGGTTGGAGGGTGAGAATAACAAGAAAAAAAGAAGAAAGAAAATGGATCTTATTTGTGCCATTTGAGTCTGGGAAAGGCAGTTTGTTTGGGTACAATTTATGATTATCAATTTACACTCTTTGTAAGTTATGGGTCGCAGCTATAAAAAGAGTTATGAGATTGTTTGGGAGACTTAAGATTCGATTTTTGTAGGTCATTTTTATGGGGACGATTGATTTCGCCTGGTGTGGGGGGGTGGGGGCGTTATCACCCCTTCTTGTGCATGAATAGAAAATGAAAATTTTATTCTTGTTATTATTAATTAAATTATCGCATCGTTCGAATCATGATCAACTGAACTTTAGCGTATGTGATTAGGGTCAGTCGTCGTGAAAAGAGGAAGAGGCCCTGAAAATTAGATGATTTTCTTTTAGTCAATTTGTATAAGAAATGTGCTCTTCTTGCCCCCTTCCAGCCCCCTTGCATTTTCATCCCTTTACCTTGCATTAGCGTTGGAGTGTTTGCAAGTCATAAAGATTTTCGTGGTTTGTGTATTTTCTATTACGTTTGATTTCGAAGCAATTCAAAGAAATTGAACGTTAGGTCGATGTTAACTTTAAGATTAAGGATGATTTACTTGTTTATTTTTATGCCTTTCATAGCGTACTTTTCCCCGTGAAGTAACTAGTCGTCAATTTATTTTGAGATAGTTTCGTTATGATTCTTGAAATGATGGCTATAGTAGTACGTAGGTTTGTGAGTGTGATTTGATATAGACTTCATTTGCCTTCTAATTTGAAAGTTTATTGGGTGGTTTATGTTACAGTATTTTGAACCAGTGTAACGTAATAGTTACGGTGAGGTTTAAGTTAATCATAGAGATTTCATTATAAATTATGGTTTTGTGTGAATATTTCTTTGTCACATTGACTTAAACTTGATTCTTGTTCTGGTCATATCACAAAAGGCGTCGATTACGCTTCAGTGCCATTTTGTTGGATGCTTGCGGAAGTGGGTGAGAAGGGGGCAGTAATTTCAGAGAACGGAAAGGAAAGAGAGAAACAAACAACAGTAGAGTGAAAAGTAATGGGCAGATCAATTATTGTGTGACCACGACAAGGCCTGTTTTTATATAAAACTGAATGTATTGTTTACGAATGGTGTTCTTCCTTGAAGACGCCTCTTTTCATGTATTTGTCGTGACATTTTCGTGTCGGGGCATAAACCCCCTTCGCTGTTCGTCCTTTTCTTGAATGGTGGGTATGGGGGTGACCTCCCCCTCTGCCTCTTGAGGCTACCGCATGAGAAAATTGGTGTGTGGAGAATGAATGATGCTGCGTCATGTAAACACATCCAGGGCATTATCGAATCCACAAGGGTAAAAGAAAAAAAAAACATTGGAAAGTGGCTAGTATTTTTCTACCTATCTCTCCTCCCCCCTCCCATTCTCCTTTTTTTTTTTTGTCAATCGATAAGAGTTTTTCCCCCCACGCCCGATAAACAAGCTTTGATGGTGTGTTCTCAAAGTGCAGTGAAAAATAGGAGGTTTCTCCCTCCTCCCCCTCCTCCTATCCCACCCACTATCCCATCCACCCTCCTCCTCCTCCTCACCCTTCCCCCTCCTCCTCCAACTCTGACAAACCCAGGAATTCTTTTTTTCTTTTCTTTATCTTTCTTTCCTCTCTTTTCTAACTCTTCCTAACAGATTATTTTTTCCCGCTTTTTTAAATGTTTTCCACTTTCATGTATGTTTTGTACGTGTTGGTAATCGTTTACTTTTTGAGTAATTTACTTATTTTCTTTCCAAGTAGTGGAAGGAGGTTACTACTTTTTATGTTAATGTCGTATTTTTATCCTTTTCTGTTGTTTACCACTTTCATCTTCGTCTTTATAGGACAAATGTTTTGCGTTCTCTCTCTCTCTCTCTCTCTCTCTCTCTCTCTCTCTCTCTCTCTCTCTCTCTCTCTCTCTCTTTGTATAGATGATTATTTGCTTCTCATCGGTTTCCATGCAAGGCGTGCTCTTGTCATGGAATCCTAATAACTCATGATACACAAGAAATATTTATCAAGTACCTAGATTAGGTAGTGAAGGTTTTTATTTTCTACATTTATTCATTGATTGCTCCAACTGAAAACCTAGAATAATTCACATATAATCATGTTCCCCTGGCGTTACAAAAATGAAGGTCAGCATCACCTTGTAACGAAGGGGTGTATGTAAATCCTTGTGAAGGTACTGTGTTCGCTTATTGTTGTTCGAAATTGATTTCTTTAATGGTGGAATTGTCTCGCTACTGAGGGTGTACGTATCTCGGTACTGAAGGCGTACGTAGTAATCTGACGTTTCATCCGGGCAAAAAAAAAGAGTACATTATCAAACAGTTCATGGGGCCGAACAGTCCAAACAAACAAACGGAAAAAAAAACTCTTGTTTGTCTAAATGCTTTTCCTTTTTTCACCTCCATTATTTTCTTGCCATTGGAAGCAGCGAACGGTCGGGTGTGAGCAAACACGAGAAGAAATACTCTCTGGCCGCATTTTGCCACTTAGCTGTTGTGCGAAGATTGGCTTCATTCAGAACTTCTCATGACGCTAAAAAGAAAGGGAGAGGAAAAAAAAAAAATAGCTCTCTTACAACTACTAAGAAAGCGACTCTGGGTCTGGGAGTAGTGGGCAGGGGGTGGGAGTTGGGAGGACGGTGGAGGGGGGATGTAGTGGCTTCGTGTCGGGAGAGTTGTGGAAGTAAAGGATTAAAGGAGGGGTGATTAGCGTTTTTACTTTCATATGTTTTTTTCTTATATAGTTTTTAAATATTTATTGAATATACTTCACTCTTCATGTAAGTATTCTTCGTGCTTTTTTTTGTTTTTGTTGGAAGAAATTAAAAATTTTTCTTTTGTCATAAATTTCGAATATCAGTAATTTATTTTATTCACATGACTCATAAGGTGCTAATAATAATATATATATATATATATATATATACATACATATATATATATATATATATATATATATATATATATATATATATATATACATATACAGTATGTGTGTGTGTGATTTTAAATCACGAAAAGGTAAAAACGCGTTGGTTATACGAACAGAGTAACAGCCACGAAGGAAGGAGTGAAACACGGAAATGCTAAGTACTTTCGTCTTATTGCAAGACATGGTCACAGCTGCTGTGACCATGTCTTGGTAGTAAGACGAAAGTACTTAGCATCTCCACTGTTTCACTCTTTCCTTCGTGGGATATATATATATATATATATATATATATATATATATATATATTTATATATATATATATATATATATATATATATATATATATATATATTACACTATTAGAATAAAGAATAGAATTAAGTTTGTTTTCGGTGTAACCGAGTTCTGTTTTTTTTTTTTACCAAGGGCTTCTTCTCTAGTAAATATATTATTTTCTGGACTCGGAATGAATTCTCCTTTATGCTGCACTCTGTAACCTTTTGTCATTATGGATCCAGAGGTTGTTCAGAATTTATATTCGTTGTTGACTTGGAAGTTTTTTGTTGTTTGTGTGTTAGTTTTTGTGTACATTGTTCGAATTTAATTCTTCCTTTTTAGCTGTACGTGTGTGATGCCATTGTGCAGTTTATTTTGAATGTGCTTTTCATACGACCGTAAACATTTACTTATTGCTTCCTGTAGTTAAGTAAAATATTAAAATTATGCCAGTTTGTAACATGCAGTCCGTGATTAGTGACAAATAAATAGTTAAGGATCTTTTTGAAGAGTGACGGACGATTCGTTTTGGTTTTAGGAAATGTAAATTCCAAACACATTAACTAAGCTTATTATTATTATTATTATTATTATTATTATTATTATTATTATTATTATTATTATTATTATTATTATTATTATTATTCAAAAGGACCAATCATTCGTAGGAGACAAGCCTAAAAAGGCCATCATCTTCGAAAGCAAATTTCACCAGAAGAGAAAGGCGGGGAGAAGGCAATAAACAAATATTGAAGGGTAAATCAACAAACACCCAAGTAATATTCCTACTCTGTTGTGCGTTGCCGTAGATTGCAATTGCCATACACGCGTTGCTGTAGATCCTTTTGGGATTGTCAGTATTGTCTCTCAGGATTTCCCTGATGAATTTATGGATTTCGCAGCAAGCAGTGGTTGAGATGCTAATGAGAACAGATTTTCATATTCATGGAGACTAGGGTCAGGTAATGTAACAGAGTATTGGTATTTGTGGGTTTATGTTTAGTCTTATTGTTTTGCTTATTGAAAGAGGTATGCTATGAAAAAAAAGTATTTTTTTATGTATCCAGTTTCATAATTTGAGGAGGTGATGATTCTCGTCAAATGATAAGCTCGTCTGTGGTAGATATTGCACCATCCAGGTCTGCCCGTGATTCGTAATGGGGAACGGTAAAGAAAATACATCGTTGATTTGCTAAGCAGTCGCTCACAGAAGGCAGTTTATTTATTTCAAAAAACGGGAAAAACAGAGCCAAGAAGTGTATGTTATGTTATAGATGAAAACAACAAATAATTATAATTAGAAATACAGCTAAACATGAGTTGAAAAATTATCAAGTAAAAAAAAATTAAGGCTGATAACCATGGCACAGTATAATAACCATTCCTAAACGTTTGAGGGAACAACATCGTTACACATCGACAGAAAACGGATGCTGAGTTAAGTTTTAATTATATAAACATACTACGCTATATGTAGTCCATTAATTGACATCGGGGTCATTGACCAAAAGAAGTCACGACGCCTGATAACTTAAAATCATTCATTCATTATGGAACAAGTAGCACGCAAAGGTTCTAAAGCAGTAAGGGAAATTAAGTAATGAATAAAGGATATGGACGGCGGCCAATCAGGAATTTACTCTGACCATGACAGTTATTACTTGTATCATTGCCGGGAAAGGTAAAACCACCTTTGAACTATTCCTTTGAGGAGGCAAGAAACCACTGGCATCCAGACGGAAGAAGATATTACAGATAAATAAAAAAGAAGCCCTGGCGGCATGTTTTCATAGGAAAAACTAAATCTATGTATTCTTTATGAAAATGCAGTCGTCTGTTCTCAAGACTCGGAGCGTTTGCCTCTGCCGTCTCATTTCTCCCGGTAAAGGACGTCTGTTCAAGTTTGCGCGATTTAAGGGAAGTCATTCGTCTGTGTCCTTCTGGGCTCACGGTTTGCTTTCGCTCATATTATTCGGGCTCTGGCTGTCACTTATATCCTGTTATTTCCCTGATATTAAGGCTTAGAAATGTCACCTGATTTCATGACGTCAGATTAGGGCTTCAGGTTCTTTCGCACTGTCGCGTCATGCTCTTGGTATTTTGATGTCAACAACGTGCCCCTTTTCCCTATCCCCGTGCTTGCCCGAATGTTAAAGGTTCGAATTGTCCTGCGTTATGCCATGTGCTTTGTCTCGTGATTCCACCCTTCGACATCCACATATCTGATATTGAAGACTTGGTTTCTCATACGAGCATACTCGCGTTACGTCCCCATAGGATTTCCATAATATCGACGCTTGCCTCTTTTTCTCTGATGTAATCCTATCTACGTGTCCCTTCTTTGCCCATGGCCGTGCCTAAGTCCTCCCGTGCTCATGGATTACTCTGTACTCATGTAATAGCAGCGTACTTCCTTCAGTATTTTGCCTTTGTACATACTCTAATACTAGAGTCTAGGAACAGGCACGTTCAAGATTTGGTTTCTTTCTAATTTGAGCAGCGTGCGCCTCCCTTGCTCTGATATTGGGGTTTCGAACTGAACACACAGCATTTTGTTATATGCTGTGTAACGTGGTGAAGAATGTCGTGTTTTCCTCCGCATTACAATGCAAGGTTACACAGCGCAGGAGACTAGGAACTTATGCAGCGATATAGTTTTGTTTTTTATTTATATACATTGTACAGTGCAGGGTATGCGTGAAATAGAGATAATGCAATATCAAATAATAGGTGTTTTAAGTACAAAATTATTTTCCACGCATGCTTCTAGATGTGTGTACGTGTGCGTAAGAGAGAGAGAGAGAGAGAGAGAGAGAGAGAGAGAGAGAGAGAGAGAGAGAGAGAGAGAATGGGTGTGAAATACAAAAAATCTTCTCTTATGGGTATAAAAAAGTATAGATTTTGACTGCAGGTAAATTGTATGTGAGAGTGAGGAAACTCCCATTATTAGAAACATGTATCAGGATCTGAGTATCCCATTATTTTAGTCTTGTTTGAGCGGTCGGTTCTTGAATATGTACCGACAAGTGTCTGCCTTTTCGTTCGACTTTTCCAGGCAAAGACGAGAATTCTCTCTCTCTCTCTCTCTCTCTCTCTCTCTCTCTCTCTCTCTCTCTCTCTCTCTTTCTTCTTCTTCTTCTTTGCCCTCTCTTCGGTGGGACCATTGTTTGCCTCTAAATCTGGACCGAGTGGACAGGAATTGATGTTGCGCGATATAGATGGCGCTGGTGCCGGTGTTTTTCCTCACATATTTGTAAACACCATTTATTTGCACTTCGACGACTGGCCAAGCGAGAGAGAGAGAGAGAGAGAGAGAGAGAGAGAGAGAGAGAGAGAGAGAGAGAGAGAGAGAGAGCAAAGAACACGCTTGCGTTGTAAGGAAGTTGGCTGGTAAACATTTTGTATTTGAAGTTGGCGGAGAAGCATTCCAGTTCTACATATTGATGGTGATGATGATGGTGATGATGATATTTACGTAAAGTTTTTGTAGTTTTAAACTGTGTTGTATACGTTGTAACTAAAATGCTGATATCTTTTAAATGTAGTTCGGCACTGAGTACAACCACAGTCGAGAAATTTCACGGTAATGGTATTATTAGTTAGAATGATGATAATGATAGTGTTAATTAACTAACTATTCTTACAGTGACTGCATTATTTGCATCATTTTCTTCTACCTGTCGTCATCCATTTACACACACACACACACGTATATATATATATATATATATATATATATATATATATATATATATATATATATATATATATATATATTATATATATATATATATATATATATATATATATATATATATATATATATAATTGCAATAACATCACCAAAGTCTTTTCTTTCAAACAAATCCCACTTTCATCTTCTGATCAGTAAGAATTGGAGGAAGTCTCTTATTCGTCCTATACAATAGCACAGTGGCGCAAGTGTGAGCACGCAACGACTCTGTTAAAGAATCTACTCATTACTGGGAAGGCCGCGAACGTGCTATACAAAGGCCTTCTTAGGATAGATAAGACGCTTTCGAACTAGTAAAACACACACACACGAAAGCATTTACTCCGATTCACAGCGCCAGTGCATGGCGCAGCAATGCAGTGGTTGACTAATGTTAGGATAATAGTAATTAAATGTGAAAAGAATTGGAAATTTTCTTTGTTTTTGGATTTTCGTTGTAGTTGAAGAATGGTACACCATTGTTACCTTTATAGGGGATTGCGTCACTTAAAAATCTGAAGAGATTCGGAAATTCATTCTCTCTCTCTCTCTCTCTCTCTCTCTCTCTCTCTCTCTCTCTCTCTCTCTCTCTCCAAAAAAATTTTATTTTTCTGTTTTTGCAACAGGGAATGGATACTTTTTTTTTTTTCTTATTGTTGACAGGTTCTTTTATTTTGTCTTCCGTTCTCTTTGATGAAAGGTGACTTTTATTTAGAGTGATTTCCTTAACAAAAAATGTTTGTTTAAATGTTCGATATGTATAATGTATTGAGGATAAACTACATTGCTTTAGAGGTAAAATCATCTTGGTCACTTGCTGTCAGAAGCACTTCAACCTGATAATGAAAAAGAAGAATAAATCGTGAATATCTTATTACAGAAAGAGAGAAAATTTAGCGTGAATTTTATATCTTAAAAGTATATTTCGATTGGCTTTACGCAAACAACTTTTATAAAGATGTATATTCCTTTTTGTTTTCTCTTTCTGATCGTATTATGCATAGATTTTGTTCATAATAAGAAATAATTATTGCTTTACCTTGTGACCAGGTGTGTAAGGTAGAAATACCTCTTACTACTTTTTCATTAGCACGCATTGTAAGGAAGGTCCCTTCAAATTATTGATAAATTTATAGGAACACTAGACAGTGAATCAACCAGGACAGGTTCTTATAGTTTGCTTTCCATTGTCTCTTCGCCTTTGGGGCGAATTGGCTTAGAACAAGGTTGTGATAAGGTAGCATAGTGGGTTCAATTTGCATAGTTTCGAAGGATAAATGTGTAACGAGGAGGAATTCTTTGAACACGAAATCCGGGGTTGATGGCGTGGTATTTGTGGATGAAACCTCTGCAAAGTGCAGTTGCATGCTGCTCAAAGTTATGGATAATAAGGAACTGGGTGCATGCATGAAAGAGGGCTTTTAGCGAAGGAAATGGCGCCAGGTCATTCATAAGAATGTAAGGAATCATTCGTAAGAATGGAATCGTAAAAGTACGGTCTTGCTGGGAAGGAGAGGTAGTTTGGATGAGGGGACAAATGGTATGGTTGGGGGGAGGGGGAGGAGGAGGAGGAGGAGAGAAAGACAAATTGAGGTCCTGAATGGTTGTTGTAGGTGGTGGTAGGGGGGGGAGGGGAGAGGTTGTCCGGATGGGCCAGGGTGATGCCTATTTGTCCAGTTTTCAGCTTCTGTTTCCAACGAGAGATATTTTCGATGATTTCGTTTACGAAAAAGTTTCTCCCCCACAAATGTGGGGTGATATGTTTAATGAACCTCCCCCTACATTTAGGTCTTTTGCTTTTTTTATGCACTTCATGCAAACAATTATTTGTGTATTTACCCAAAATATCTTCACCAAAAGTTTAGATATTATCACCGTTCTTTTCAAGCTAATCAGTTTTGCTTCAGATATGCTTATATTCGAATATATCCATTATTTCATTTAAATATTCATATTTTTCATAATATTTTCTATCATAAAGCGTGTGTGTATTATTACATGTATTTCCATCGCCTAAGATTATTTCAGGTATTTAATCGTTCTCCTTTTCCTTCCCACTCATCCATTTTCTTCTCACTGTTTTAACTTGATCCTTCTACTAAGCCGTCTTATTCTCTCTACCTATCTCCTTTATTTTATCCTCTCCCGTCCTTCTCCCCTCGCCTTATTATATTTTTACCTTATTAGAGCATCGCCTCTCTCTCTCTCTCTCTCTCTCTCTCTCTCTCTCTCTCTCTCTCTCTCTCTCTCTCTCTCTCTCAGCTTTGGTGATTAGTTTTTCACTTTCTGTTTTTACCTCTCTCTCCCATACTTCCGAGCTAGTGTTCTCTCTCTCTCTCTCTCTCTCTCTCTCTCTCTCTCTCTCTCTCTCTCTCTCTCTCGTAATGATTTGTTTTTCCACTTCTTCCCCTTTTGTTTTCCGAAGCCCTTCCGAGGTGATGATACTGTGGATTAGTATTAATGACAAAATACTCGCGTTTGTAAACTGGCGAGAAGCGAGAATAACAAGAGGCTCTTGCTCTACCATTATAGGGGGACACTCTCTCTCTCTCTCTCTCTCTCTCTCTCTCTCTCTCTCTCTCTCTCTCTCTCTCTCTCTTTTGTACGTTGTTACGTTCTCAAGAATTGTTTGTACTTTGTTTTTTTTTGTCTTCATTGGTTTTGAAAGTCCTACCTCTGGGTGATGCTATGTCTTAGAGAGCAGTTATAAGTAAGTGATAGTAATGGAATAATGAACTAGCGTGAAGTGACTGAGTAGGAACTGGTTTTGTTTTCGGTTTTATAAAAATTCAGTTACCAATTTCTTTCTTCGTCCTTGGGTTGGTAACACTTGGGGCGTTCTGTTTTGTGGAATATAACCGGGAAAGGTAACGGAGTTTTGATGGGCTCTGTATTGATGATTTGTCTATTATTATTATTATTATTATTATTATTATTATTATTATTATTATTTATTATTATTATTATTATTTAATCTACAATACATTCTTTAGTCGAATAATACTAGTAAAGTTCATGAAATTTAATAATCGACTTCACCGGAATACTTTCATTCTTCGTTTTCTTCTTACTATTATTATTGTGTAAGCTAAAATTCACGTACGTTGTGTTCGATTATTACAGTATTCTTACGAACACGCCGTTGGTACTGTACCTCCTCCGATCACCGCTATCAGGGCAATTCTATTGACGACAATGCAGAGGGTCATATCGTTAATAAAAGCCCGTAAGGAAAGGTTTCCCCGGATTCCTTGTGTTCTCTCCTTCCCCCCCTTCCTCTTCCCCCCTACCCCTCCCCGCCCCCCCTTCAACCTTTTATGCGTTCCCCTACCTCAACAAAATTAGCTTCACCCAGCTTGTTTTATTCCAAACGGAAAACGGCATAAAAGACGTAAGCGTATTGTTGCTGACTTCTGCTGATTGTGCAATATGGTAAATTTCTTTTTCCTTAAGAGAGAGAGAGAGAGAGAAAGAGAGAGAGGAGAGGTTGCTTATGGAGAGAGAGAGAGAGAGAGAGAGAGAGAAAGAGAGAGAGAGAGAGAGAGAGAGAGAGGAGAGAGAGAGAAAGAGATAAAGAGAGAGAGAGAGAGAGAGGCGAAAGAAAAATAGCTTGTTCAAGTTAAGAAATCGAGAGAGAGAGAGAGAGAGAGAGAGAGTACTCCTTTTGAAGTGTAATACGACATGTTCCTTAGGAAGTACATTTGATAAATTATGGTTTAACATTTTCTATAGGAATTATCTCTCAAGCGTTTTTATCAGTTCAGCTTGATATTTATGCACATTTCCTGTTTTTGTTTATGTACTTCACTTCTGTGTTTATGGCTCAAACGTTGTATTGTGGTTTCTTGTGTTACTGTGAATAGTTTATATACACATATGTGACAGTTATATACACATATATGCATGTATATTTACACTACTTTTGTATTAGTTTACTGTATAGATTTTATCACATATGTATATAGGCTTTTACAAAAAAGAATTGCAGTGTTAAGAAGAAGAAGTTAAGAAGAAGAAGAATTTATATACACATATATATTACTGTATATTGTGTGTGTCAGTATGTCAACTTCAGTAAGCAAATAAGAGAGAGAGAGAGAGAGAGAGAGAGAGAGAGAGAGAGAGAGAGAGCAGGATGGGGCAAGAAAGGAAGAAAGTATAAAGCGAAGCAATATTCCAATTGAGCCGCTCCGTGAGTGTGTTTTATATGCGTCGGGATGAAGCAAAAGTGGATATAAATATGACAATGAGACCCAATATTTGATGCCGGGTGAGGATTGGGCTGGACATGCGTACGGACATACGCACGTACACAAATTTTCAGGGTGATTTACTGTGTGTTGTGTACTTGGTAGTCAATATCGTATTGTATTTTGAAAGCGCACGGGTTTTGTGTTATTGCTGTTCATGTTTTCGTGTGCTAAATATTAGGTAGCTAATCTTTTTTTTCCTGTAATTTCAGGTTTGGGGTTTTCTTCACTATCGATGTAGTTGTTTGAGGTAGTTAGGTCATTTCTTCTTTATTTTTTTTCCCTTTATTTTTTATTCTTATTTGGGGTCATCGTTGTTTTAAAATTTTTTTCTTCCTTTACTCTGATCAAAGAACCTAGTAGATAGACGGATTGTAAAGGTTCCACTGAAAGCCTTGAAATCCGAAATGAGAAATAATGAATGGGGAAATTCTAAAGGTTTAATTCGAACCTACACAAATTAGTAGAATGAAGTCTTTCAAGTAATGTCTGATGCTTCCTTAGGCATTAAATCTCATTTTCATTTTTTCTTCCACTTCATATTTCTGTCCATTGGCATTTAGCCAGATAAGACGACTTCAGTTGCCTTTCCCATTGGGTTACCTGAAGTAATTCATTACAAATTGAGACTTTATTAATTTATTTTTTTTAAGGTTAGCCTGGGGTTGTAAGTTGAAATCAAACTGTTATCTTGGTATCTCCCTGTACTCTCTGCTCGATTGAGGATATCAAATTTAGCAACAGCAAATTACTCATATATTTTAATAAGCGAGAGAGAGAGAGAGAGAGAGAGAGAGAGAGAGAGAGAGAGAGAGAGAGAGAGAGAGAGAGAGAGGAGACATTTACTTTCAAGTAGAGCGAGAGTAAATGTAACGCAAAGGTGATTTGCTCAGAATAAGCCGTTGATGCGTGACATGTGTAGGAGTTAGGAAAGTTTATCCGTAGGTTATAAATCCTTCGTTCTTTGCCCGTGCGAATGCATACACATGTACGTGCGCATCTCACTTCGGACATCAATAACCGAATCATTTAGTTGCAGAGACAATGTGATGAGCCCACTTAATCGAATACAGATATAATATTACCCGCAACAACAGCCAAGTCGAATTCCTCTTGTGTACGTTTATGCGAGCCGGCGGCGGCGCTCATGTGAGTGCGTGCGTGCGTGCGCGCGCGTGCTGTTCACATGGAGCAGCAGCAGCAGCAGCGATGGTTCATAAAGCCCGGGTCGCCCCAGAGACGGACTTGGGTCGGGTGGCGGATGTCCGAAATGGTCAGTTGTGCCGCTGCCGACCGGGACGCAAGCTCGATTTACGATGCCCGATTTCGTTGGATATTACCTTTGCTGATACACGCAAAATAACGATGACGACGACGACGACGACGGTTGCTGCTCCCCCAGAGAGAGAGAGAGAGAGAGAGAGAGAGAAAGTTGGGTGGAGGGGAGGGGAGGGGAGAGAGGGAGAAAGAGAATCAGATCTGTTGTGAATACTTTTATAGTGGAGAGAAGAGGAGAGAGAAGTTCGCTTATGAACGCATAAAAGTTTTCGTTATATATATATTAATATATATATATATATATATATATATATATATATATATATATATATATATATATATATATATATATATATATATATATATATATACACACATATATATACACATATATATAATCAAATTTCTCATACAGTATATTGCCCAGATGTTTCAATTTGGAATGAAGATTATTCGTCAAGGCCTTTCCATCTATTAAAAAATTCTGCAATTCCCATACCTAATAATTGACTGATCGCGTTTAGATTTGGTATATCATTTATGATTGCTGTATTTCTCTTGATTTATAGTCTTACCGCTTATTATCGTTTTTATGGAGAAGTTATTTTGTATGTCGTTAACTTACTTAGAACGCCGTTCCGTTTCTTATGTGATAGAAAATGACATAGCTTTAAATTTAGGGGAAAATATGCTTTGAAGATTTTTCACCTGATTCCCCGAAAGTTTATGGTATCTTGTTATGCTGACGTCATCATACTTTCACATCTCCCTCAAGAGTTTTATGTGGCAGTTTTCTTCAAGTCTGTGTTTATTGATATTTGAAATGGTAACTGGGAGTCAGGGTCTTTCAGATATATATATATATATATATATATATATATATATATATATATATATATATATATATATATATATATATATATATATATATATATAAATGTGTGTGACGTATAGATGTTAAAAGCCATGTGTTTTATATTCTTATACTAATTTGTATTTCTTCGCAAATTACAGAAATACTGGCGATAATTTCTCTAATATTGTCTGAAGACTGGAGATCTTTTGCACCAAATCCAGAATTTCCCCCTTCCAAATTCCTCGCCCTCCTCCTACCCTCACCCACCACCCACATTTTCCCTCACTGAAGAAATATTTATGGCGACCTTCTAATAACAAAAACGTTGAGCCTTTTCTGTTAAATTGTATATATCGTCTAGAGTTCCTTTTATTTTTTCCTTCGAGATAAGGCCATAACTCTGGTGTTTTTCCAGCTATCGTGTCATTGTTCCAAACCGTTGGGTCATGTGGTTTACACACCTCTGTTTCCCCCCCCCCCCTCTCTCTCTCTCTCTCTCTCTCTCTCTCTCTCTCTCTCTCTCTCTCTCTCTCTCTCTCTCATATTTGCTTCTTATTTTTTCATATTTTGTAAAGGATTGATGAAAGTTGTGTTAAGCTTTTGTTTCATTGTATCATAATTATTTTTCTTTATATATATGATATATATATACATACATACATATAATATATATATATATATATATATATATATATATATATATATATATATATATATATATATATATATATATATATATATATATGTCTGTGAATGTGTATATATACATACATATTCATTTTAAAATTTGAAATTTGGTTGTATATACCTGTCATTTCTTTGTTACGCTCTCGATTTTCTTTTTTTTTTTTTTGCAGCAATTATTGGTTATTTATGTATATCACGGACTTATAATTGGATGACCTTCCCTGCTTGTTTTTTCATGAGTTTATTGGTTGGAATGCCAGTTAATTTCGCTGGGTGTCGAGGAAGATATGACTGTTTTATGCCTTACCAAAAGTTTGTCATCCGTACCTGGTGAATGTGTGGTCCTTCATGTATTTAATCAAAATCTGTGTATCTGCTCTTAAAATTATTATTATTATTATTATTATTATTATTATTATTATTATTATTATTATTCAAAAGATGCACACGTTGATTTGAAAAACATTGTGGTATTGGTTAAATTGTAGTGAACTTGGCAGATGTTTGTACTATGTGATTTCCATTTGAGTTTTTACTTGTAATGGTATGCGTTTGCTGATGTTTATGAATGGCGATGTAACGAGATGGATAAAGAGTAGAGTGCTCTCTCTCTCTCTCTCTCTCTCTCTCTCTCTCTCTCTCTCTCTCTCTCTCTCTCTCTCTCTCTTTTGCTGCCTATCTAGCCATCAGGATTTTTGATGTTCTTTTTAAATGTGCCCTCCAGTTAGTGCAGCTCGCTCGCTCTCTCTCTCTCTCTCTCTCTCTCTCTCTCTCTCTCTCTCTCTCTCTCTCTCTCTCTCTCTCTCTCTCTCGACGAGTAAAGAGTTAGTCTGCCTTTCTTTTATCTTTATCTTTTCATCTCTTCCAAACTGAAAGTGGGAAAGAGTAGTGCACCATTCTCTATCTGGTGCCGCCTCTCTCTCTCTCTCTCTCTCTCTCTCTCTCTCTCTCTCTCTCTCTCTCTCTCTCTCTCTCTCTCTCTCTCTCTCTCTTTCCTGACTCTAGGTGGAGAGAGTAGTATACTAGCCCCCCGTTTACCCCTCCATCCCCAGTATCTCTCTCTCTCTCTCTCTCTCTCTCTCTCTCTCTCTCTCTCTCTCTCTCTCTCTCTCTCTCTCTCTTGCCGTCTCCCTCTCCTGACTTGGTAGTGTGTGGTCAGCATTCCAGCTGATGTATGGCAAGTGCCTCTTTTAATATCTTTTGTTTCAGATGCGGGTGTCACATTTGGGTCTTACACTCGCACGAGAGAGAGAGAGAGAGAGAGAGAGAGAGAGAGAGAGAGAGAGAGAGAGAGAGAGAGAGAGAGAGAGAGAGGCGCGGGGGGACGAGTGGGAAGGAAAGGGCGATGACAAGGGGGTTGAGGGACAGAACTTGCATGGAGGATGATGACGATTTTAGGAAAAGCGAAAAGTAGAAATGGGAAATTAAGAGAAAATGACCGAGAAGTTGTGTATTGGTTATTTGTAGGAAGGTCAAATGGAAGACGAAGTAAGGAGGCCCAAGGACTCAGACTAAGAAGGGGAGGGTGTATGAAACAAGTAATACTTCAGTAGTTTTAAATGGAGCCGTCAATAATGTTAAGTGTGTTATGTCCTCTTGAGTGTTGAGTGGTCATTTGATATTATCATTAATGTTCCACTTATTAATATAGAGTTTAATGATACTGCTTAAGTTCTTGCCTTTAATACTAAGAATGGAATCATGATATGCACGCGTATTACTAAACGTTTGTATGTGCGTGCAGCCTCCTATGCTTCTAAATATTTACATAATTTTTTTTTTTAATTTTCAGGTGAGCTTTTGATGGCTTCATAACGGTAACATCTTTCGGGTGAGTGTGTCACAGCAGGTGCCAGCAACGGGAAAAATAACACCTTCCTTCTTGTTTTGCTTTCAGAGCTTCCCTCTTTTATCCTTTTGGGATTTTGCTAGTTTTCACTTTTGTGTTTTGTTTCGTCATTAAGGTTAGCCATTAATCTCTCGTCCCTTTTTCGGTAGTCGCCTCTTTTCTTGGCTGTATTCCATAGCCTCCCTATTTTCATTGTTTTTGTTTTAAGGAGATTCGGTGATGCCTCTGTTGTGCGCTTGTGCTTGAGAACAACATCCAGCTATCTGTAAGGTGATTACAGTCTTTTCTCTCTCTCTCTCTCTCTCTCTCTCTCTCTCTCTCTCTCTCTCTCTCTCTCTCTATACACACACATATATATATATATATATATATATATATATATATATATATATATATATATATATATATATATATATATATATATATATATATATGTGTGTGTGTGTGTATATTATAGATAAATTAGATAGATAGACATAAAAGGTAATATGAACATTGCATTTTTTGTATTTAAGATTTTTGTATTTGCATTGTATAAAATGTTAGAGGAGTGGTGATTTCTTTTACATAGAAATGACACGGTTCTTTTTATTTACACTGTCCGTTTTGTTTTTACTTGTTCTTTCCGATATTGCGTCGTTTCCGATTGATTCTTAATGATCAGTATGTTTCTGTACATAAATAGATAAGGTTGCCTTTTCTTATGTTATTAAGTTTCCAGATAAGTTAAATAGTTCTTTCATTCTGCCGATGTTTTTGTTTTTTTGGCATTATTTTCTCTCTCCTTATTTTTACCATTATTATACAGTACTTTTTTGAAGGAAAATCGTAGTGTATCCGCCGTTGGTTATTCCTCAAGTCCCAATCTTTGAAAGAGGTAGCGTTGTGAAACTGAGTCGAATTACCCCCAAACTTGATGTTTGAGAAAGTATATTTTTGTGGCATATTGGATATAGATGGCGATGTTTCCCTCAAGTATATGTATAAATTCTTGACAGCGGTACTGTAAATACCATGATATATCTACTCTGACATGTA
>NC_089769.1:9404583-9432083 GCF_040412425.1 Macrobrachium rosenbergii | reverse complement strand
CTCATTTCAGGGGGCGATATTTGGGTTATTTTTTCCCCTGTGGTCCCAAGAAAATAAAATCAGTGAAGTTCCGTAAATCATGAAATTAAAGGTATTCATTCATAGGATAGAATAGAAGAACCACATACAGTTTTTCTTAAATAAGCATTTCGAGAATGTTTCAGCCAAGTTAATGGCCTTTTAGGCCTCTTCAACGTGAAAAGGAGTTCACTTTTTTAATAATAAGAATTATATATCACCACAGAGGGCATCATGACGCCAAAAAAATTATTAGGTAGGGCATGTCCAAAAAAAGGTTTGGGAACCACTGGTCTAAACGAAGAAGACAGAAGGAACAGAAGAACGCGAGATAATTTTTTAATAAGATATAAAAGACTGTCTGATTGAGGTTCAAATTACCAGTTAAATACCTGTATTTGTTTCGGGTCGGGGCCGTTCCCTGTAGCACAAAATCTGGAAATTAAATGACTTCCAGCATTCTCTGGTACCATGGGACACTCGTACAATTTTGGGTACTGAATATACCCTATTCAGGTATTTAGCATTACCTTGCACTGGGACGATCATTTTGAAAAAAGCTAAGAACTGATTTGCATTTAAAATAAACATACAAATGGATAAACTTGAGATTGCGCGTATAAATGCAATCTTGTATAAGCAGAAACACGTGGAAAGGTAAATGACAGTAAGGCCTAGAATTATCCATCGTTAATTCTATAACGCTCTCTCTCTCTCTCTCTCTCTCTCTCTCTCTCTCTCTCTCTCTCTCTCTCTGGGTTTCTAATGATTCGCAGCTAGCGATAAACTCACCGATAATCAAACCGGAAAATGAGATTCGATAACGCACATTCAACACTTTTGACGTGAAACCCGTTACGGCTCTCTCTCTCTCTCTCTCTCTCTCTCTCTCTCTCTCTCTCTCTCTCTCTCTCTCTCTCTCTCTGGTTTTTCGAAATATTGCAAATGAAGATGTATTGATTGTGATAGTCGGGTAAAAGGCCTCTGTTGGAGGAAGAGGAAGAAGAGAAGGAAAGAGGGGAAGGGGGGAGGGGGAAGGGGGAGGGGGTATGTCAGCAGACCACTGGAGACACCGCGTCAGCACCCGCATCAGACTACTTAAGAGGATTTGACACTTTTTACGCTACGCTCTCTCTCTCTCTCTCTCTCTCTCTCTCTCTCTCTCTCTCTCTCTCTCTCTCTCTCTCTCTCTCTTTGTAGCTTTTTCTGGTTTCATTGGTCTCGTAGCTTTTGCGTTAGCAAGGGCTAATGTATCCTAACGTGTTTACGCTTGGCGATTGCCTGTGTCATGAAGTTTTATCCTTATCCTAAGGTCAGGATGTAGGATGGAGGGAGAGGGCAGTGGAAGAGAATTGGCGCAGGTGGGAAGTGAAAGGGAAACAAGCTGGAGTATGGAGAGGAAGGTTAGTATGCATTAGGATCCGACAAATTGGCACGGCCAGTTAAATGAAGTTTACCGTGTTGTGAAGAGAGGTGGGCATAGAAGATAGAGAGAGATACAAACAAGCTTTCAGGGGAAGATTTGAATGCATAGGAAGAGAGCGATTGCCATTGCTATGGGTTGGAGAAAGCATGGGAAGGGGCTTACTCCGAAGGAGATTGACACAAGGAAGGAGACCTTAGGAAGACTGAAATGGCCTGATTAGGTAAAGGGATATAGACTGAAATAAATTGAAATGAACATAAGCCTTGATGCTTTCCCTGATTATGTCTATAATTTCTGTCCTGATCAACACTCGCCACATTACCCCCCCCCCTTCCCGCGCTTTCCAGTACTCCAGTACCACCACCACCACCACCACCACCGGGCATTCAGCTATTTTGATGAAGTGGAAACAAAAACAAAGTCTGAAGCTATTCCCTTGCTGTTCGTCAAATAATACGCCAGATTACTTTAGGTCCGGAAAGCCTCTTAATGCAGACAGAACAGGGGATTCGGGATTTTGACCTGATGTTAAATGAGGGCAAAATCGAGAGATTACATACGCTCTCTCTCTCTCTCTCTCTCTCTCTCTCTCTCTCTCTCTCTCTCTCTCTCTCTCTCTCTCTCTCTCTCTCTCACAACAGTATGTTTATACTGGGTCAGTAGGTCAGTTGTTGTATTGAAAGAAAATTGTTATGTTAAATGTAGCTCTTATGTCAAACTTCTTATATAGTTTTACGGGTTTTTTTTTGCATTTGATTCTCTCTCTCTCTCTCTCTCTCTCTCTCTCTCTCTCTCTCTCTCTCTCTCTCTCTATATATATATATATATATATATATATATATATATATATATATATATATATATATATATATAGATAGATAGATATAGGTATATATAAATATATGTAAAAATATATAAATTATATACTATATATATATTATATATATATAATGTATGATTAAACATTCATCTTTCACTTGAAAAAGGCAGCAGCTGAAAAAATAATAAAGTACCTTTTACAATAGATATTCCGTTACGAGCTACGTGCTGATAATTGTACTAATGATCATGAAAGTTGTACCTATTCTAGTCTACATTATTTTGCGACCACATTACACGATGGAGGACACGATAAAAGGGGACAACACGCTGGTTCGAGGAAGAAGAAAAAAAAGAATGACGAATTAAGGGTATATGGAAGGTGGATTGGGAATGAGGAGAAGGGAAAGAAACAAGAAAATCCATGTAATGAGGTAGCGAGAGATAGGGAAATAAATAAAAAAAAAAAAATTTCGCGGAATGAAGCTTAGAGAGACGAGGCAAAAGAAATGAGAAAACGAACACCAGTAATTAGGGAAAGGGAGAGATATATAAGATTAGCAGCACGAGGAGTAAAAAAAGTAGAGAACGAAAGGGAAAAAAAAAAAGAAAGAGACGGGAGAGAAACAAAGTCTAGGAAGATAATGAGAGTAGGGAGAAGGAAGGTTTAGGAAAATTCGATGTAGTGGAATTAGGATATGGGAAAAGAAGACGAATGGAAAAAAAATATATATGATCTGATAAGGAAACTGAACAAATTGCTAATGAATTTCAGTTCTGGAGAATAAACTCATTAAAATGAATTCTGAAAAAGTTAAGGGCTGGGATATATCAAAGAAAACACAGTATATGGCGAATTGTTTGTCGGACGATAAAAGAACAGACAATAAATAAATAAAGGTACCAGTATTCGGCAGGGCGTATGCCAATTCAAGGCCTGGAATTTTTTGATGTCGGGTTGGTTCAGTGCTTTTAATGTCGCCGACATAATTAAATGATCTTTCAGTTTTCAAGTGATCATTTCAACCAAGAACTGACGTAAACTATCGTCATTAAATTCTTCGGCGTTGGTCTTCGACGAACGGTTCACGGTCTTCCACTAACAATTTTATTAAGTTTCCTTACAATTGAACAGACAGACTAATGGGTAACGTAAACGTTTAAAGAAGAGAATAAGAACTAGATACGACGTGTTAATAGCTGAGAAAGTACTTTAGAAGCGAACCCACAACAATAAAGGAAAAAAATACAGAGAACAAACAGCAAAATCTGAGAATAGGGAAAGAGCAAGAAGAATAAGCCAGGAGAAAAAGTGGGTCCCATGGGGAGCGTAACGCGCGGGGGGAGATGGGGGAGGGGGAACATGGAGCCTTTCGTGGGGGAGCCGTTCTCCCCCAGGGGCCTGGTGATTGTCGAGTGGGCAATATTTAGTGATTTATACAGAGCTCCTTCGTCAGCACCGAGTGTCGCTGCTGTTTCTCATATTGACGCCTTCTACGACGTATTGTTTACCAGGCGTTAGCTCTAATAATATACCTTTTATGACCCGGAAAATGGAGGCAGTCAGAGAGAGAGAGAGAGAGAGAGAGAAAGGGGGTTGTATAAAGATAGATGGGAGGATTAGGACTTCAGATGCACTGGTATTAATTCGAGGCTACTCATTGCCTCATGTTGTGTCTAAAGCGGAGGGGAAACGGCCGATTAGACAACAATATTTGGCATTTGCTGTGCACATTAGGTATATTGTGTTTTTATTTTCTGATTAGACCCTATTAATTTTCACCAATTTTTCTCTTCACTTCATATATTTGGAAGAACGAATAGATGATATTAATGGAGTTTTGGCAATAAAATACAACATAATACTGACTTTTCATGAAGCATGTTTCAATAGCATTTTTTATTATATGTGAATGAGACTTTTCATGCATAGAGAGGAGATTTTGGCTGTATGTATATATATATATATATATATATATATATATATATATATATATATATATATATATATATATATATAAAATCGTAGGATAAACTTTTCACCTGCTTGATAACTTATTGATCACGGTGCCCTCGATCTTAAAACACAGTTGTTTGTAAGATTCAGAGAAAACAAGTATAGATAGAATTCTGTTCCTGTTCGTGTGCAGAAATGAAGGATGGTCTATCAGGATTCCCTGGTGAAATAGTTCCCTTTGTAGGGTAGAGAAAATTCTGCTTTTAGTTGTTCATTAATTATGACAAGTTGAAATAGTCGTCTTCCCAGTTATTGACAGTACAGTAGAGTCCATCAGAAGAAACTGTTGAGTGTCAGTGAAGTATGTTGTATGCTTATGTAGATTTGAACGAATAATAATAATAATAATAATAATAATAATAATAATAATAATAATGCACACAAATTTTAGAATTGTTCAAGTATTGTATTAATGGACCATTCTTTTGTATAGCTGACAACAATCTACCTTGCCTGTTTGCACATGCGATTGTATAAATATCAGAGCTTGTATTTCAAATGTAAGGATGGGTCCATGTGATTACTAATATCATCGACCCCTCCATTTGCAGAGTCATCATCCTCGTCACCTCTCTCAAAGTTATCCACATTTCCCCCCTTTATGTCTCGTCTTTATTTCTTCGACCCCTTTGCGCACCCCGGAAACCTGCCAGACCCCACCCATTCCGCCCTTGGGAGCTCCAAGGATCCCTCTTGTATCCCATTGCGTTCCAAGATCTTCAAAGGACCAAACCCCTCACATCGCCAAGGATTCTACTTCTCTATCCTTGATATCTCCAAACTTCTGAATCTTATATCCTTATTGGGTGTCTATGGACCCCCTTCGTCCTGTGCTCTAAAGGCCTGCTTGGACCATACCCTAACCCTCACTGTTCAGATATATGAACATCCCTGCGCTCACCTCAGATATATCCAGACTGCTTAATTCTAAGTGCCAGTGACTTTTTATTTTTAAGTCCTCACCCCTGTACGTCATTACGGTTTTCAGAGTTCTCTTTCTCCCCCTTCTATAAATTTCGTCATGACCCCACCTCGTACTTTTTTAGTGCCCTTAGCTCCCCCACTCCCTTTTGAAATCTCCTAACATTCCCTTTCCTTTACTCCGAAGATCTCCAAGGGTCTCCCTACCCACGCTGAAGCTCTTTCAGCACACCCAATTCCCCTTCAACATTTCTTCTTCGTACCTTCATACCCCATTTTCCTGAGATCTCCAAGGAACGTCTAAGAGTTGTCCCCGTGTTGCCCTTAAGATCTGAGGCCCCCCCCCCCCTTCCACACTCCTTAAGCCCTTAACATCTACAAGGACGCCACGCCCTTGTGACCGCTATCAACACGATTGCTCTCTTGTCTTGGCATTCTCTCTCTCTCTCTCTCTCTCTCTCTCTCTCTCTCTCTCTCTCTCTCTCTCTCTCTCTCTGCCTTTGGACAACAAGGCAAATAGGCGGTGCTTTGGCAATGGGGAAACGTTAAGTGCCAAGAGTCGTTGTCTCACAGTACCAGGACCGAGGCTGGAAATCTCCCATGGCACCGTCAGATGGCTTTCTTGATTAGCGCTTAGTTGTGACGTGGTTAATATCACAGTGGCTTTACCTGTGCCAAGTTTCAATATATTTTGTAATTTCACTTGGTTTTTACCTACTTTGGCTCTATATATGTCTCTCAGTGTGGTTCCCCTTATCAGTGTATACGGTAAAACGAAATTGTGAAATATTACTCAGATGTATTAGTAAGATTACATATTGACACATGTATGATAGGAGTGGTTGCATCTGAACCTTATTTGCATCGAGCGAGACAGCAACCGTTTTTTAATTTGGAAAGCCTTTAGTGTAAATGCTTTCCGGGTGAAGTCAGAAGTATATAGTGAAGGTTGCAAAATGCCTAAGAGTACGATATTAAGATTTAAAAATGTTGCATGATTCGTTTGATACGGGTGGTATATTTTTTCAAGTGGTTTCATGATTTTACATAGTTTTACGAGAAAAATGTTTAAGTTGCATGTCTGTTAGTTCTAAGAAAAATTTTTTTTGTGATGGTGTGGTGTTTATGAGCATCAGAAGTATGTTTTGTGGAAGTGTAATATATTTGTCAACTACAAGTGAAAATTGTTTTCAATTCGATACAAGTATGAGGCTGATATTCAAATTGTCTTGAGTAGCATTTGAAAGTGTATTAAGCATATATTTAATGACGAGTGGGAGTAAAGGTTAGTGTTGGCAATATCTCTTATGATTATGTAACAGGCTCTTGCTTATAAAATTTATTATGGCAGAGTGGCGTAAGATATTGTAATTAGATAACCCACTAAATCCCAGAAAACAAACAGAACTCTCAACATTTGCTTGCAAGAAAACATTAGAATTGGTCTTGACAACACAATAACGAATTACATTCTAAAGTTTTTTATTCATTTAGAATTTCGCTGAATTGTTTAAGCTTGAATCCGATTTCTCTATAGATGTACTGATTATAGGTCTTGTTGGAAGTCAGAAGATCCGTTGAGGAAGGGTGAATGAGGTAGTGTAAAAGCGAAGAGTAGTTTGTTGTGCTAAATATTCATCCCACACATAGGGTCAGAGATCGTCCATACAGGCGCTTGCTTAAATCAAATTATCCATAATACTCTCTCTCTCTCTCTCTCTCTCTCTCTCTCTCTCTCTCTCTCTCTCTCTCTCTCTCATTATGTCGATCTTCTACCTGTCACTATCTATTTATGTATCTATCTGTCTCAGTCTCCCTCGTGTTCCGCTCTGACCATCTCATTCTCCGTTCCTTTTCGCTCTGTAGCCCTCCCTTCCCACTCAGCAACCCCCCCCCCCTTCCATTTCCTTCCCCCGAGCTACCAGACGGGACACGTTTCGGGTTTCAATTTTTCTCCTTCAAGGTACGAAGAAGTCAGACACTAATTTATTACACACCGGGAAATGGGAGATTAAAAGTTCCTGAATTGATTAGATTTTCTCTTGTTACTGTGCTTTCTTAGCACTTCATTTTTTCTTTATTTCTTTCGTTTCATACGTGGCTTTTCCCCCGTAACTTTTTATTTTTTTATTTTACGTCCGGGATGGTATGGTCGGCGAATGGCAGAGGAGTCCTGGTCCAACTCTGTCTTGTGTGTGAATAAATTTTAGATAGTTACTGTAGTTAGTAATTTTTTTTTTTACTATACCAATAGAATTATGTACGCTGCTCCTTTATTCAGTTTCTCAAGTTCACTTTACAATTTCAAATGGTTTTTTGATTTTTAAATTACATATGTTGTTGTTCTTTTCAATTTCTTATGCTGCTTTGTTTTTTTTTATATATCATTAGTATTTATTCAGTTTTACAAGGTGTTTTCGTGCTTCCTTTTGAGTTAATATTTCAAATTTTTCTTTTTAATATGCTGTTTTCTCTCAGTTTCATATACTGATTGTTCACTTTCATTTACTCTTTCATATTCCAAATGCTGATTTTTCCATTAATATGCTCCTTTTTGCAATTTCGTATGTTGTTTTTCGTTTACGTATGATACTTCTGTCAGTTTTATGTGCAGCATAAGTTCACTGTTGCTTAGTCATGTGATGTTAATCATCGAGATTATTTCATTTTAACTGATTTAATTGAATAATTTTCACCATTTATCTTACTGTCCTATATATTAATTGTTTAATCTACAAGTAGATATTGAGTTTCCTTTATTTCTTAAGCGTATTGGATGGTCATCAGTTCATGCCCCATTTTGCTTATTCGTGAATGTTACTCGACGTGAATGGATATCAAATTTGCGCAGCTCTACAGGCAGCCGCATGCTGAATCTAACAAAAGAAACTGCCTATATTTTGTTTTGTGTTTAGTACTCGAAGATTACAGTCATCCTTTACCGCTGTATTCAGATAATTTTTAAATTGACAGCCTTTATCAGCTGTTCTGATCATTGTCTGATGCTAGCCTCTGTTTTCTCAAGTTACTGAAACTGCGTTATGGTTCTTATGTAATGAATTACCAGATGAGAAATAACAGTAACCAGAAATTTCAACCTTCCTGAGCACGCTGATAATCTCATAAAGTTAAAAATGTACATTGACTCATGTTTAATAAAAACCCGCAAAACTGTGTATGTATATGTATATGTGTATATATATTATATATATATATATATATATATATATATATATATATATATATATATATATATATATATATATATATACTGGCAGTGCCAAGTACTTCCGTGTATTATAAGGATCGCGTGAACTGCAGATATGTAAAATAAAAGAGAGTACTTGGTACTTTGCTGTTTCATTTTAAACTTTTACTCAGACTTCGGCAAATAGTTATTCACGTGTATATTTGTTATTAGCGCCTGACACACACACTATATATTATATATATATATATATATATATATATATATATATATATATATATATATATATATATATATATATATATATATATATATAATTATATATGTGTGTGTGTGTGTCTTCGGCGCGTGTACAATGTGTGCATGCTTAAATATATATTTATACATATATATATGTGTATATATATTATATATGTATATATTGTATATAAATACATAATGTATGTGTACACACATATGCACGACTCCTAACTCTCTTTTTATCTAAAAGGTTTGAAAAATCTGCAAAAATCAATAGATATAAACTTATGGTTAAAAAAAAATCTGTTTGTTAATAGTTACCTTACATTAGATATGAGATTGAGAAAGAGAGAGATGCGAACAAGAGAATGACGAGAGAAGGGGCTGGTCGGTGAGGGAGGGAAAGACGGGGAAACTGTGCAGAAGAAGAAGAAGAAGAAGGAGGAGAAGAAGAAGAAGAAGAAGCAGAAGCAGAAGAAGGAAGAAGAAAGGGGGAGAGAGAGATAATTCATTCTAATTGTATTTCGAAGCCTGTTAATTCATCTTACTGTAAATACCAATTAGAATTTAATTAGGCGCGAAGGATGCGATAGTGCGCGGTGGTAAACAATTATTATGCAACTCCCTCGCGCATTACCAGCAAAGCCCATCTCTGAATTCTAATGACACGCCGTCCTGCAATAAATCAAATGCTGATTAAACTTGCTAAACTCTGGGATCTCTCCTCCTGGGTAGGTACCCTCGGGTACCTGTGGGGGAGCCCCCGGGGTACTCTTCTCAACCCAACTCTCTCTCTCTCTCTCTCTCTCTCTCTCTCTCTCTCTCTCTCTCTCTCTCTCTCTCTCTCTCTCTCTTGCCCCCGTCTCCACGTTACCCCATCTGACCTCCTCGTCACCCACCAACAAGCATCCTCCTCCTCCTCCTCCTCCTCCTCCTCCTCCTCCTCCTCCTCCTCCTCCTCCTCCTCCTCCTCCTCCTCCTCCTCCTCCTCCTCCTCCTCCCTCCATCAGATACAAACTCCCAAAGACACCCAAAGTTCCTTTTGAAACCTCGCAGGGAGAGAGAGAACAGCGGTTTGTTTCTCTCGCCATTATTATCACCATCCTCGTGCTAGACATCATCTTCATCATCAGCATCACCATCACTTTTGCCTCGTGATTCATATATTGTGGCCTGGAGGGATGGAGTGGCGCTGCCTAATGCGGGGGTGGTGATGGTGCCGATGGTGCCGTGTAGTGCAGGGAGAGACAGACCTGTAAACTGTACAAGAGTTCGGAGTTTGACTCCTAATGGGCGATTTTCGTCAAAGGCCGGACTGAAAGTACATGTTTATGGCCGCCTCCTCGCGTGAAATCACATTCATATCCCGAGATTTCTTCGGTTGAGATACATTAAAATTACAAATTATTGTTCGCCGTGACTTAACTGCATCTTAAACTTAATTTTATAACGCACGCGAATCAGATACGATGAACTGATTATTGATTGCATATAGAAGCTATTCTTAAGGGGAGGATTCTAAGAATAATTGACATTTACCTTGGTGAACATGTGTTGACATATTGCAGCCAATAAAAATTTGCGTAAGACTTTAATCAAATGCTTCATTTCGTTGTTTTCGAGCACGCTATTATTTTAATGTTAAGATACCTCGGATATACTTTTGAAAAAGACTACATACACACGCACGTACACACATACTTTATATATATATATATATATATATATATATATATATATATATATATATATATATATATATATATATAGTATATATTTATACGATAAATATATGTGTGTGTATATGTGTATATATATATATATATATATATATATATATATATATATATATATATATATATATATATATATATATATATATATATATATATATATCAGATTCTTCCACAATAATTTTCTTCTATCAGGCGTTAGCCCCAGAGAAAAAAAAAATAACACAACAGTCACTGCCACTTTTTGTAACCATAACCGCTGAATCGTCGAAAACTTCCACAACGCTAACCGCTCCATACAGCAGTCTCATCAGTTGTGTGTCGAACCACTTACGTAAATATCTAATTGAGCAAGTTTTTTTTTCCTTAATATTAAGGTCCCTTCCTTTCTTTTTAACGCTTTGTAGGACTTCCCATTTCCTTTTTTTAATTCTGAATTATAAGCTTTTAGATAGTCTCTCTTTCATGTGATCAAACCTGCTCAAAACACTGGTTTGTCCATTTCATTTACTATATCCTATTTATCACATTACCTATCCTCACATTTCTCACTCTCAGTAATTCTCTTTACACACACACACACACACACACACACACACATATATATATATATATATATATATATATATATATATATACATATATATATATATATATATATATATATACACACACATATATATAATATGGTAGACACTTTCCTAACATTACAAATGTGCGTAGCCTAGTGCTCCCGAGACCGAAAATAAACATCAACATTTGTGACAACAGTTGTATAACCAGCCGAAAAATACTAATGCATGTTCGTGTAAAACAACTGGATGATAAAATTCATGCGTTTTAGTGACATACAAAGTCATCCCGGGAACGATGATGTTCACCGGCTGATAAAATCATGATTTTCTGGCAAGGGAAATACATTAAGTGATCCCACGATGTCCCAGTCCATTTTGTGTGACAACCGAAATCATTTTAATTTTGCAAGAAATCTCGGTCCGCAGTGATTCGACGACAGATATAATTTTGGTTATCTCATTTGTCAGAGGATGGCAATACAAAAAATATTCCTCCCGACAGACACGTGCCATATTTCTGATGCTTTAGAAGTATAACGACGCTTAAGTCTTGTCTGACAGCAAAAACAAGTACAACGGACATGACAGTTCGTGAATATATGTGCCAAGCACCATCAAATTATGCGGTCGCTCGTTCTTGAGATACATTGCAAAACACACACACACACACACACACACACACACACACACACACACACACACACACACACACACTGCTCTTTCTCTTACACGCTGTAGAAAACTCAATCCTCTTCTAACTTACACCTTACTCTTACACTTACACTTACACTGTAGAAAACACAACCCTCTCCTAACTTACACCTTACCCTTACACTTACACTGTAGAAAACACAACCCTCTCCTAACTTCATTGGCAGAAAGAATAATCCCCTGGGCGTCTGACTGATGGAGCTTCAATCGCCGAAGTGAAAACACGTAGCGGTCAGGTTGCAATGAAGCTAATGGACTTTTCTGTGGCCTGCAATGCAAGCGCTTCTTCCTCTTGGCCATTCGTAAAATTGTAAATGCACTTCTAAAGTTATGAAAACATAAAACGTAGTTATGTGTTTAGTTTGAAGTTTCTTTTAAGTTAAAGGGAATTTTGCAATATAAGTAGAAAAGGCACTTTTTTTATTAGTAAATGGGGATTTTGCAATATTAGTAGAAAAAATACTGATATTTTTTTTAATTCGGGCTTCAAAATTCATGATGGAAAGTGTTACAGATTCTTAATTTTTATTATATTCCTGTAAGTGATTTCGCATAGATACAAAAATAATGACATAAATGTGTTTCTGTGTCCTTTTTTTATTCATTTTTCCATACCCCACCTCCCTGTTATGTCTGTTTGTGTGTTTTGAACATAAAAAAGGGCAGAGTAAACAAAGATTGAGCGTTTCGGCTTCCGTTAGTCCGAACTGACATTTTGGAGACCTCATATTGTTATTTTCAGCGATATTTATCATGCTTTTTCACGCAATGGTGGTATTGACAGTGAGATGCTTTTGATATTTGATGCTTCACGTGCAAAATAACTAGCTCGCCTGGATGTTTGTTGGGAGATTTCGAGGCTCGGTGCCTTTTGGCCTGAATTCTGTTTTGTTAGTCTTTGCCTGTAAATAAACCTTTTCGTATACAATTAACATTTCGCCGCTGCCGGGTGTGTAGTGTATCTCTTTTTTATACGGAAAGAGAGAAAATATACATTTTTCGCGAACGGGGTGTATGGTATATCCGTGTTGAAGACGAATACACGGCCTTGATTACACAGAGAGAGAGAGAGAGAGAGAGAGAGAGAAACTAGTTTGCCTTTTTCCTCCATTTCAGTCATCTGTATTTTATTGAAAAATATTTATCGCATGCACGGCACTGACATAAATATTCAGGTCTTTAATTGTGTGGAGGAAGATATATCTTTGAATGTATTATTTTTTAGCACAGTTTAGACTTTTTGAGGTACAATCACTGATTTTTATTCTCCGCATTGTTTTGAGTGATATTTTAAATTCTCTTCACAGTTTCGTCATGAATAGAAGGAAAAGAAAGACAAGTCAATATTACTCCGCATTCGTCCATTCTTTTTCATTCTGGCCAGATGAGCGGTCCGCGGCCTTGGTGTTTCCTTTTCCATTATGGGGTGATGTATTAAATGCCCCACGGTTAACTGTACAACCCATTTTTATTTATGAGGGTGTGTCCGGCCCCAGTCTCCATTGTCTTGATAAAAACGGACGCTGCTGATGTTGTCTGCCCAGACTATCACAGCCCTTTTTTTTTCGTTGCCATTTATCTTCGGGTTTTGTTGTTCAGCTTTTTGTATAATCGTTCTTATGTGGAAAAGCTGCAACTCCGTTTTTGTTTGTTCAGCTGTGAACATGGGACAGAATATTTGTGCAGTTTTTACCTTTTCGTTTTGTATTCAGTTCTAAATAATTGTATTCTTTTTTTATTTATTTTACTTCATCTTGTTGCTCTATGATTATAACTTCATAGAAGCAGAGTTAAGTTCATTTAGGAAGAAAAAAAATGATTGTAAACGTGTTTTAAAGGATATTTAAATATGGGTTGAATATACCGTAGAATTATGGGAGGCCAATTTATAACATTTTTCAAAGAGAAAGTTTTTAAATAAATATATACAGTACTGTATATATATATATATATATATATATATATATATATATATATATATATATATATACATATATATATATATATATATACATATACATATACATACAATATTTATATATCACACACACGCACATATATATATATACCCTATACATGATCAGTTATGCCTCGCCATTATATCAAAATAGAACGTCTGAGAAAAGTAAGAAAATTTGTTTTAAGGTGAATCAGATAAATATGAGTTTTCGTTACAAGATTGATGGTCATCGATGCCTAGTTAATGCAGAGAGAGAGAGAGAGAGAGAGAGAGAGAGAGAGAGAGAGAGCGGGGATGGGGGGGGAATCTTGCTCATCGTCTTCCCTGTCTTCCAATTGCAATCTGTCGCGAAATTATAATACTTTGTCGGACGAGAAGCAGATTGAAGTCGGCGCGGGAAATAATTAGGCCAGAAGATTCATGACCCGCCCTCTATAATCTACCAGCTTCAGATCTCCCCTGCTAATGTACCGTCTCCTCTAACCCCCTCTCTCCCCCTCTCTCTCTCTCTCTCTCTCTCTCTCTCTCTCTTCCTGAAGAAAGTTCATATTATCCCTTTGTTAGATGGGTCGAGTCATTCGCATAAAAAGGGGACTAGCCAATATGGCTTCCTTCCGTTCATTGCTTGCCACTTAGGTCCATGAAATCTCTTAAAAGGAATTAGGCTTTTTGCTTATCATTATTTTAGAGTACTTTTGTTTTATAATTGTTATTTTTTATTTTCTCAGAATCTGATAAGAGTATTTGTTCGAGCGGTTACAATTCTGAAAAATATTTTTGGTGTTGAACAGTGAGTGAAGAATTTTTGGGGTTACCGGAAAATATCCTCAAGACCTGTTATCATTTATGATGCCAGGAGTATATATATACAAAATAGGAGCAACTACAAAACCGTCTTTGTAATGTCTGACGGTATTGTTCAGTATGATAAGAAGAAAAATAGGCGTTATGATATCATTTGCGTTATTAAGGATGCTGGGTAGACGAAGCAAATTCAACCATTTTCGAAAAAAACATATTTCAGTTCTTCGTTCTTAGGGATTTGCAATAAAATTAAGTGTAGCTTTCGCTTTCAAAATTTTATTATTATTATTATTATTATTATTATTATTATTATTATTATTATTATTATTATTATTATTATTCAACATAAGGCCACGTTCATATGGAGCAGGGCAATCAGGTCTTTATTTTCTGTTCAGGTATCATAAATCAGTATGATAAATCTAATATATATATATATATATATATATATATATATATATATATATATATATATATATATATATATATATATATATATATATATATATATATATATATATATATATAATTACTTATTAGCGTACAATTAATGAATTCCCTGTTTATACCAACCATCCTCCAGCTCGTGGCCAACATATCTGTCCCTCCATTCCAGAGTGAAGGGACCTTGGCTCGAGCTTTTGGACAGTGTATAACGTCCGCAGATTCTCTGTTTTGATGGCATACTTATATCTATGTTTTAATATGTAGAAAAGATTTTTTCTCAGTTTTTAATTTTTTCATATTTCACTTGAAGAAATAACCGTATGCTGATTTTTTTTTTTTTTTTGAAACAAGGTGTTTTGAAAGATCCTCAATTAAAAGAAATACATGTACACACTCCAAGCTATAACTTAAAACCTTTCTTTGGTGCGCGATGTACACTTTTTATATGAAAGGAAAGTTATTACTCATAAACGTATAGTTACGGAACAGTATTATGTCGGGCCGATTTTATCAACCATTCAATTCGCAAAATATATTTGAAGTGGGGAAAAAAATGGTAATTCCAAACAGCCTTATAACTACTTAATGTAATTGTCATTCCGCACGACGAATTGCACCTTACAAAAGAAATGTCATTTAATTGTTTTTGTTATAAGATTCTGCTCTCCATTAGAAAATGGACTTAGGTCTAACGGACACAGAGGGCAATCCTTCATTTCCTATGGGCTGGCGCACTGCCCCTCCGCCAGATATCCTCTGATAAGGGGGCCTCAGGGATCCATAAATATTGTCGCCTAATGATTTAAGGATTTTACGTGGAGTTATTTTTACTAGTAATAGTAGCGGACTAGCATCAGCAGTGGTGTTAATTTTTTTTTTTTTATTATTGTACAGTTTCTGCAACTGCTGTTATTTATATTTTTGTAAAATATTGTTCATAATGTTGTCATCAGAATCAGTATCAGTATTTTTGACGTAGTATAATGCTAACCACATTTTGACGCCAGACTGCAACGTTACCACAACTGGTTCTTCATTCGAGGGGTGGGTAGAGCTCTTGGCTAGCACGCTGTTGGCCCAGCGTTCGACTCTCCGACCGACCAATGAAGAATAAGAGGAATTGATTTCTGGTGATAAAAATTCATTTCCCGCTATAATGTGGTTCGGATTCCACAATAAGCTGTAGGTCCCGTTGCTAGGTAACTAATAGTTCTTAGCCACGTAAAATAAATCTAATCCTTCGGGCCAGCCTCTCTAAGAGAGCTGTTACTCAGCTCAGTGGTCTGGTTAAACTAAGATATACTTAACTTTTTATCACAACTGCATGAATCATGTTCACATATCTGAGAAGTTTGAGAACATGTCCACTCTGGCAAAAGTATTGTTGATGCTCCTTGGTAATTCTAGAATTCAAAACACTGCAACGAAAAACAGTTCATTGTCTCAGGAAATGAATGCTTAGAAGGGGTGGGGATAAAGACTGTGATGTGGATTGCTGTATCGCAGTTCGTAACTGGGAAGCGGGACTCAGTTGGTGAATTACCTAGCAAGTGATTGATGATGTCAGAATTCGTGAAACGGAGCAAGAAAGGTTCATTCCTTCTTACATGAATGTTCGAGAGAGACACACAGTTCGACCGACTTCTCTTCACGATTCAGAGTTTGATCCTGCGCTGAAAATATTTTAGATTCGTTAATCGAAACAGAAACATGAAGGAAGGAACCGATTGGTATTTCTTTTGCCTCATGTGTAAAAAAATTGGAATGAAGCCGTATTTGGGAGTATGTATTTTGATGAGCTTTAAACAAAATATCTTGAAAAACAACAGTGTAAAATTGTTCATTAAATTTCTTAAGAGAATATGGTAGATCATTCTTTTCTAGATACATAGGGGAAAATAAAAACTGAAAATATTTTCTGTTCGTCATCATATTTATCTGCTTCTCAAAAGAGAAGTTCTTCTCTTCATAATACGGACGTAGTTTTGTATTCTTAACAGTTGTGTATATTAATTGTGATGTCAACATTGATATGAAAATGCAGTTGTTGAATCGCCAATATTTTGGGAAAGTGGTTTTTACGCAAAACATGTTTTCTGAAATAATAATGCTTATCTTTATAGAAAACAAGTACATGCAAAGTACACAGACTGCTTGAAGTGTATCGCCAACTGCTTGAAATTATGATGAGCAGTAGCACAGAATCTGACTCCTTTGTGTGTATTACCTTCGATAAAAGCGTCGAGGTATTTATGTTAACCTCCAGCTCCATTCAGCTGAGCCAGATAAAAGTTCTAAGAAAGGATGAAGGCAGTGGATGGGATGAAGATAGTCGGTGGAAGAAGATAGTCACGGGTGCAGCTCTCATAATGAGTCGAAGGGAGGGAGGGGGCGAGGGGGGTAGGTGTGGTCCAAGAGGCAGTATTCGGCAACTACTTTAATCTTCTACTCATTATTCTAGACGGCTCGACTAGCCGCTGCCATTAGAGTCCATCCCTCTATAGGTTTAGCCGGAAAACCATCCCTTGAAGGCACGCAGACAAGCGATTGGGAAAAAGTAATACCCCAAAGTGTTTCAGTCCAACTCAGAGAGAGAGAGAGAGAGAGAGAGAGAGAGAGAGAGAGAGAAAGCTTGTTGTTAGGTTTCCCTTTTTCTCCTTCTTATCAAGGTCTTTATCGGAGAACAGTTCTCTCGACCGGAAGGAAAATTTGCTTGATGTCGTTAAGAGTTCGTCGCTGGATTTTCGAAAGCGTTCATAAGACTCTGGGCTGGATGGGGGAGTTTAGGGGACGGGGGAGGTTGGGGGGAGGTAGTGGGGGAGAGGGTGGATTGGTGAGGGAGATTAAGGAAAGGAGAACAGAAGGAACTGGCTGCTTTTGAATGTTCTCGTGTCAGGATGCCTTTTATGTCGTTGTCGCTTGCTTTTCTTATTTTTCTCTTCCATTTATTCATTCTTATCCCACATTTCCCACCTTCTCTCACGTTTCCTACCTTCTCTTATTTTCGTATACTTCCATTTCTCCTTTCTGTCTGACTGTTAGGTGATCTTTTTCCTTCTCAACTCTCCCATACTCTCTCTTGTGCTATCGCTTCATTCCCGCTTGTTCCCATTCCTTCCCCAAAGCTTTCTCTACCCACCCTCCGTCTCTTTCTCTTTGGAACATCCATCTCTCCCTTAGCAAGCGCTTTTTCTCTCTCTCTCGCTCTCTCTCCCTTTCCCTCCCTCCTTCCCTCCCTCAATCTCTCCCTCTCCCCCTCTTTCTCTCCCCCCGCGTTCGATCTTCGAAATAACAAAGGGATAAAAACCTAAGATTGCAAATGCAATAAAGATTAAGGTCGCCTTCTTAATTTCTTCATTATCACGTTTTGGTCATTTGGAGAGTTTTAACAATGGGAGAAGCAGTTCTCATTAGCATTTGTAAATCACCTGGAGTTTTTATCGCAATCTCCTTTATATCAGGGGATTTTTTCCTTCATCGGAATGTATTAGAAGCTGAGAGAGAGAGAGAGAGAGAGAGAGAGAGAGAGAGAGAGAGAGAGAGAGAGAGAGAAGGTTTTAGAAGTGGGGTCTTCTTGAAGAGGAGGGGTTACGGGTTTATGGGGTCGGAGAATAGTGGGAGGTTGAAAGAGGTAGGATTAGCTGAAAGAGAGAGAGCTAGAGAGAAAGAGAGAGTGATTGGAAATATTAAGTAGAGTAAATTAATGAGAGACTGGAAATATCAGCTAGTGAGAGACTGAAAGAAATATCACGTTGCACTTAACAATCACATGTCTTGTCTCTTCTTCTTACCTGCCCTTTCGAGTTGCAGTCTGTCTTTTTCTTTTCCAATTCATATTTCATCGAATCAAACCTCCTTCTTTGTAGACATCTCGGAAAAAGTCGAGAGAAAGACCGTCGTATCAGTCAAAACGTCCATCTGCCAAAATGTCTTTATCCTTACTTTCATGCGTCAGTTATTTCGCTTTTTGTGTCACGCCGTGACAAAAATTTTCGACTGTATCGATGAGTGTTTCAAACTCTGTCCAAAGTGCTTCGTATGAACCTCATTCATATTTTATTTGGGTGCAGACGATCCATTGTTATGAAAGGAATATGGAAGGAAAGTTAGGTGCATGTGATATAGTTGCGCCTTGTATTTTTTTTTTTTTTTTATATGGAAGAGTTTCTTTTCAAAACAGTGAAATACTGCGGATATGATATAGAATGTATCATATATCTTATTCTGCACACAGTCCTCTTTATGTTTTTAGTTTAGTTTTCAAGGTGTAAGAAGTGAAATTCTTTTAAGCTTAATAGAATGTCATTGCACTATATGTTATATAATGTTCTGAATACAGTCACGTTCGTTTCTGGTTGATAATTCTAGGAAGGTGAGAAATGAGAAATGAACATCGTCTCGTTTAGCTGAGAACATAATTGACAAACTCAAAAAGTCCATCGATAGAATATTGAATGATTGGGATTTGACAGACAGCATATACCTTTTCATTGTAAGAAACAGGATGAGAACAAAGTTTCTCATAGTATCAATATTTAAGTGACTTTTGCGTCAGAAGCTTAGGTAGAGAAATGTTAACCAGAATTTTGATAGAATATAGTATAGAGGTAAGGCCTTTGGAATGTTAGAAAAATACTTTTCATCCAAACCCATTTCTTCCGAATACACAATGAATGGAAGGATTCTCAGTTTCTCGTGACTGAATAATCTGCAGTTTGAGGCTGTGGACTTTTGCAAAATTATTCGCTTTCGACGATATTTACAGACACCAGCATCATCATTCGGCCAACCAATTATCAAAGTCTTCCTTTGATCGTCATTGATCATCACGATCGTCGTCTTCCCCCCCTTCCTCCCTCCCTCCCACCCTCCCTTCCCAATCCATTCCCAATCAGATTGGAAATGATTACTCCAACGAAGCTTCTGATTGGCAAACACGGATGCTCAGGGAGAAGGAAAAGTAAGCACCTTATGTAAACACATTAACTATGAATCATATTAGAGTATGGAAATTACATCTCAATTAATATTCGCCTTTGGAGAAAATGAAGCCTGATTGGACCTTCTGTGCCTCCTTCATTTACAGTAATATGAATCTAAAGAAGAACGGCCCCGTCGCCTGATGGGGATTAATAGGCCCTCAATGGAGAGGAGAAAGAGAGAGAGAGGCCGGGATTTGAACAAATAGCAACTTTCCTTTAGAGAGAAAGAAAGGAGTGATAGCCACTTTTCATCAAGTAGGCGCGTCTTTTCTGTAGTGAGGAAGAAAGGAGTCGGACTGATAACCAATTTTCATTTGTATAGAGGGAGAAAGAGAGAGGGAGGGAAGGAGGAGGGCTCTGACAGATAGCCACTTTTTATCTGTTCTAAGATCGGGTGTTACTAAGTGCTATCTGTGTATATGTATTAAAGGAAGTCATTTTCGTGTGAAAAGTAGTAGTGGCTTTTCCAGATTGATCTCGCATTTAATAGTTCATTTTATTTTTATGAATTCATCATGGAAGGCTTGTGACTGTGTAGAATCGACAGGGGCTTTGTTATCAATTTTAAAGATTTTGCTGAGTTTTAGCAAGTTGCGTGTGTCCTTGTGTAAAACAGTCCATGAGGCATAAAAATTTATACACAACAATGTTCTCTGCTTGATTTTTACATACCCATTTTTTTATTCTTCTTTATGCCAAGCTGAACGAGCCTTATTTCCAATTCCCGCATAGATAAGTTATTCTTGCTCGAAAAACAAATTCTCTCTCTCTCTCTCTCTCTCTCTCTCTCTCTCTCTCTCTCTCTCTCTCTCTCTCTCTCTCTCTCTCGGAGCATTCGTAAAACTTTGCTGTCTCAATATCGCTCATTGATAAGACGATTATACCCAATGGCAGTTTTGCTTCGGAGGCCTCTGGTCCATTTTTTTATACCTTCATTAGCCCATATCGCTGGCTTCCAGGACGGAAGAAGAGGAAAGCTGGAACGCTGTCCTGGTCGAAAAGTTAGCTGGTGCGCGCGCAAGCTCTCACTCGCGCACACATACACGCACAAGTGCATACTTTATTTTGTAGCTTATTGTTCCTCCACTTTGTCTGCATCCTAGGAGCTACCTCAGATTGTGAATCACTCTCGACAACTTTGTATATTTATTTTTTCTTTTTCCATCATCTTATTTTTATTACTCGTATTTAGTCCTTCACGTTATTATTCGTGTACCCTTCTCTTGTTATTCAGGTGTTTCAGTTTTTAATCTACTCCGCTCGATTTCTTAATTCATTCCTTATTTCATATTTAACATCATGTGTTTCACTTCATATTCTTTCCGCCCTTTTTAAGATTTTTCATTCCATTTCCTACGTTTGATGTTTTAATTTTGTTAATCGACACAGTGTGTTTCCATTCGTCTCGCAAGGCGTGTTTCTCCTTACTATTTTTCTAAGGATATTTTTTTGGCGAGGGTCAAAACGACGCGACTTGAATCCGATCTGCGAAGAGCGATGCATAATTCATTTTTTTATTAGGGGTCGCCGCTGCGATGTTCCAATTAATATTAATCCTGTATTATGTGCGTTTTACCGATATTAAAACTTCGCGGTTGGAAGGAGATAATTATTCGATCACCGGTTTCTTCATTAGTGATAAGGTTAAAACTTCCTTCTCTCTTCTTTCCCTCCACCTCCACCCACCCATAGAGGAGGTCTCTCCCCCACCTCCCCCCGTATAGTCTCCTACCCCCGGTCACCTTTTCCCTTCCCGCTTCCACTCCCCTCCACTGTCATCTATTCCAGCCTCCTTTTGCCTCCGTGTTTTCGCTTCCTCTTGCCAAGCGAAGCTTCGTCTTCGCTCAAAGACTCTTGTTGAAGGTTTTTTTTACATATTTTTGCTTTACTTGGATGTTTTTCATGTTTATTTTTCTGTGTGTATATTGTACACACACACATACACACACACACACTATATACAGTAGTATATATATATATATATATATATATATATATATATATATATATATATATATATATATATATATATATATATATATATATAATATTCTTGGCTTGGACCCCACCCAACAGCTTTTGCAGGAGGTTTAGCTCGTTGCGAAAAATCATCAATTTTTCCATTATTATTTTTTTTCATTTTTCGCATTTACTAACCTCCTCCTCCCTCCTCCTCCTCCTCCTCTTCCTTGTCAACCTGCCTCCCATCCATAGCTTTCCCCCATTTAGCAATTTTAATGAAAATCCTTTTTCTCTCGTATGCAATGATTTGTGGTCCTTATTTTCCCCGTGCCTTGGCTTTTTCTGTAATTTCTTTTCCTTTCAACCTGAAGAAGCGTCGGACGCGTCACCATTGCAGCGATATCAAGGCAGTCGAGTGTCTCCGTGACAAGCGCTCTCTAGTGACGGGCAGCTTCCTCCGCTTCTTTGCGGTGTGGAAAGAAATTGCGGTAGGAGGATGGACAGCAGTGAAATAAAAGAGAGAGAGAGAGAGAGAGAGAGAGAGAGAGAGAGAGAGAGAGAGAGAGAGAGAGAGAGAGAGAGAGTAAGTAGTTAAATCTCCTCGCTTGTGGTAAGGAATGTTGTGCTAGTAAGATGGACAACATTGAAATAAGGGAGAGAGAGAGAAAGAAAGAGAAGTTAAATCTCCTCGCTTGTGGTAAGGAAAGTTGTGCTAGTAAGATAGACAACAGTGAAATAAGAGAGAGAGAGTGAGTAGTTAAATCTCCTCGCTTGCGGTAAGGAAAGTTGTGCTAGTAAGATGGACAACAGTGAAATAAAAGAGAGAGAGAGAGAGAGACAGAGAGATAGTTAAATCTCCTCGCTTGTGGTAAAGAAAGTTGTGTTGGTAAGATGGACAACAGTGAAATAAAAGAGAGAGAGAGAGAGAGACAGAGAGATAGTTAAATCTCCTCGCTTGCGGTAAAGAAAGTTGTGTTGGTAAGATGGACAACAGTGAAATAAAAGAGAGAGAGAGAGTTAAATCTCCTCGCCTGTGGTAGGGAAAGTTGTGCTAGTAAGATGTACAACCGTGAAATAAAAAGAGAGAGAGAGAGTAGTTAAATCTCCTCGCTTGTAGTAAAGAAAGTTGTGCTAGTAGGATGGACAACTGTAAAGATAACATAAATAAATACTAAAAAGAAGACAAATTGAAAAATTCAGCTACAGTATTGTTCAACTTTATATGCGTAATATTATAATAACTTATTTTTATAAGTTTCATATTTCATTAGTTATTTTTTGTAAGGACCTGACGAGTCTGCAGTATGTGCGTCATCTAATATTTTCCATGTTTATAGACTTTTACTTCATTGCAAAATATGTATATATATATATATATATATATATATATATATATATATATATATATATATATATATATATATATATATATATATATTTATGTATGTATATATGTATGTATGTATGTATATATGCATGTATATATACACACATGTATGTATATACACGTATATGTTTGTTTTTTGTTTTACTTGGTATTATTATTATTATTATTATTATTATTATTTTTATTATTATATTCCGACGTAATAACATTAAAGGAATTTCCGAAATGCTCGGTCCATATCTCTTTATTTCATCCGAGTCATAGGCTGGCCTGTCGACACCATGAAATTCTCGTAATTGGGTCCATTTGGCAGAAAGGACGTTGCAGTTTTACAGGTTAACTTAATATGAAATTAGCTTATCAGATTCCGACATTATGGACATACGTCCTACCTGTTATGCGTATTATACTAATTATAATGGAATTTTATTAGGTCATTGATCGAACCTTCATTTTGCCGGGACGCCCTTGCATACTGTCATCTGCCTTTATATTAAATGGAATACTTAGTGAGCAGCCTATCCCTTGCTTAGAGGATTTGTCGGGTATATTTCGCTTCCATTTTTGCTCCCCGAACTCATGAGTTTTTAAGGCATTGTTATAGTAATGAAAAGTCGCCCTTGTGATTTCTTTAGTTTTATTTCAGAATTATTGCTTGTCTCGATTTTAATGATTTCGAATAGATCAGTTGGGTCTTTTTTTCGGTAGCTGCCTTGACTTGAGATATATTGCAAAGGGAAGATATGTGGCATGTGGTTATTGAGGGTCCATTATCTCTTTGGCGTCAGAGGGCAGATGGAGGGAGTTTTTTATTGTTTATTCCCATCTGTCGACAGGTTGGGGAATGCACTTATTCTGTTTTCGTTTATTCCTATAAAATGTCATATTTTTTAAGCCATATTCCTTCAAAATGTCATATTTTTTAAGACTTATTCCTGTGAAATGTCATATTTTTTGAAGATTTATTCCTATAAAATGTCGTTTTCTCTGAAGACTTACTCCTATAAAATGTCATATTTTTTGAAGACTCATTCCCATAAAATGTCGTATTTTTTGAAGACTTATTCCTATAAAATGTCATATTTTTTGAAGACTTACTCTCATAAAATATCATATTTTTTGAAGCCATATTCCTGTAAATTGTCATATCGTTTAAAGACTTATTCTTATAAAATTTCATAATTTTTAAGACATTCCTATAAAAGACATATTTTTTCAGACTCACCCGAATAAAATGTCATATTTTTCCAGACTTACTTATTCCTATGAAATGTCATATTTTTAAGCCGTTTCTCCATCACTTCCTTTGAGTTTGGACTGTCCAGGGTCTAGGCTTCATCAGCAATCAGGTGCCAGTCCATATGGCATTTGCATAAATAAAAAATAATAGAACGTGACACTGCATAAATTGTTTAATAATATTTTTTTTAAATAGTAAACATTTTTTTTTCATTTGGACTACTTTGTGGGCAAACGAAGATTATAATCAACAGAAACATGAGATATATTGTAATTAAGTCAAAATTATTGATTGGCCATGTTAAGAGTTGTAATCGACGGAACCCGGGAAAGAAAATAACAGTGGAAAATATTCGAAGACAATATACGAATGAGGGAGAAGGAGGCCGTAGATTGATGATCTCTATTAAGCGAATAGGGGATTGTTTCCTACCAGGAATTAACCCTCATCCTATCCTCCTCCTCCTCCTCCTCCTCCTCCTCCTCCTCCTCCTCCTCCTCCTCCTCCACTTTATCTTCTTCATCGCCTCCTACTTTACAACCTCATCTATTTTTTTTTTTTTACAGAGGCCAACGGGATGGGCAGCCAAATGCCCTGACGTAGCCCAGGCTTGAAGGAAAGGAATGCAATTATTGATGGGAATAATTTTATAAGGCTTGGCCATAAAGAAGCTGTGACTCTTTCTTAAAAGTGGGAGAGTCACAAAAATGAAAGAAAGAGCTAACGTTATCTAACAGTTATAGAGAAATCTGCGTTATTATATATAACATTGTTTATGTAATGCTGTTTAGTATTTTCAGTGATAAAAAAGGTTTTACATGAGAAGCCATTGTTTTAATCTTCAAGATACTAAAACGTTATTATCTAATTTGAGAATCTTCAAAATACAAAAACGTTATTATCTAATTTGAGTATTATATGCATTAGCTGCAAATCGCGCTGCATTTTGTATATATGAAAAAATTATCCATTTATCGCAAGGATAATTCAACCTCATAGAATGATAAGAAGCGAATTTCATGATTTTGCCATTAATGAGACCTGCTGTCAACCTGTGACTGATTTATTACGAGAAAAACAAGCATTACCCCCAATTACCTCCCCCCCTCCCCTCCTCTCCACCCCGAAGCTTCCCCGCAGCTACACACATCTTCTCGGCGGTTGTAAATTACTCAGTAATAACAAGATAAGTCATTATGGAAGGGAGATTATTACCCCTTTTAGGCGGTATTAGCCTCTTCAGTATTATAATTCACTCTGCAAATACTCCCTCATTCACACTCCCCTTTTCCTCACCTCCCTTTCCTTTTCCTCATTTACCCATCTTACTCCTTAATACAGCTCGTCCCCTTCCCCCCCCCACACCCACTCACCCCTTCTCTGCCCCATCACCCGGTGTTTGGAATTTATGCCGTAGAAAATAATGGGTGAATATTAGGGTGCGTCTTGGGAGATGTGTGGTATGGCTGGCAAGAATCCAATTTTTCAGTCGTTTGTTGTTTACCGGTAGTGACGAGCAGGGCAGCGTCCGAAAACACCAAAACAACATTTACCTCTCCCCCGAACATTACCCCGGAATCTCTCCCCCCACCCCACCCCACACCTCTCTCACCTCTCCCTCCTCCACTTTCCCCCCTCTCCTGTACCACTTCCAGACTTCCCTCTCCTTTCCCTAACCTACCTCCTCCCCCCTTACTGTTAAAAAAAGGAAAAATCCATTTTAGTCCCTCCTTTGCTGATACCCCTCCTCCTCCTCCCCCCTCCTCATCCTCCTCCTCCTCCTCCTCCTAATCCTGCTTCTCCTCTGCTTTCTCACTTCCAGCTCTGCTCTTTATAAATTATTCGTACTTTTCTTTTTTTGATCCAGCCTTTAAGTTTTAATTTATTCATTCGTGTTTTTATTTTCCGGAAGGATATTTTCAGTTCTGATTAATGTGGGTGTGTGTTCTCCCTGGCACGAACTTTTTATCATTATTATTAGCTTTTATCTAATGTTTATCTATCTCTTCTTCTTTATTTTTTCCAGAGGTAATTCGAGGTAAGGTTCAGCATAGATATTTTCAAACTTCGATTCGCTTACACCTATTCTTGATATTACTTTTTTTTTATATTTGATCCGGTTTACTGTTCTCTCTCCATTTCTGCTCTTGTATCCATTCACGTTCCCTGTCCCCAATTTTCATTCCTCATCGAACCAACAGGGAGTAATCCTTCACGAAGATGAATTTCAGTGATTTTATCAGGGTTAAACAGATTGGGTTAGAATTTTTCGTAATTTGTGATCAATCAGGTTATACCCAGTTTGTACTTTATTCCTGTTTCTCATCATCATCATCGTCATCATCCTATTGCATTTTTTTTTAGTAATAGTACCTTAATTCTTAATGTATTGAAGTCACATGTGATCTACAATAATGTTATTCACTATTCTTTTTGTGCGTTTGGCTTTACTTTCTACCTTTTTTTTATATTACTGACATCGAGTTGTAACAGTAGGACAAATTGTCCAGATAGAGATGACATGAAAGCAGAGTGATGTTTTGTATGGTCCAGACGAAGTATGTCTTGTTTTTCTGGAACCAGAACTCCGTCAGTACTGTTTTCTTCTTGCCTATATTTTAATTACTATTCACGCAATTTTCGCCAACTTATAAGTGTTTTTTTTTTTTATGTGAAAACCTCAGACTCGTAGTATCAGCTTTTTCCTGGCAATCAGTTATCTGTTTTCCCCGATATCTTAATACCCTATGTCTAGGTCTGACAGTTTCCCTATTACTTTCAGTTGTTTTCTAACGCTGTATCCCGTCCAGATACTGTATACCTTCCATGCATCTTGTGCGTGCTCCCGTTCTTATTGTATTCCTGAAGTTTTATTCTCATTTCTTTCGTGTAAAGGTAACGTAGGTCTGAGTAGCATACGTAACTGACAATACTCTGTGCAGTTCATCGTTTTCAAGACGAACCTCCCTGCTTTCTTCTGTCTGTTCACATTTCATGTCCCATTCCATTCTGAGCGATTCCATTCCATCAGCATGTTGCTTTTGATGGAT
>NC_089769.1:9374583-9399583 GCF_040412425.1 Macrobrachium rosenbergii | reverse complement strand
ATCAAGGAGTTTAGCCTGGAAGAGTCGATGTCTTTTTTTTTTTTCTTTATTCCATATGGTGAATTTTCTTTTGTTTTTCCTTTTTGTTTTGTCCACTGTTTCTCCGAGGCAATGGAGGTATGGTGGGTGAGGATACTTTGTTATTCGTTATCTTCGCTTACGGCGTCTTTTTCTTCGTTACCATTTCTATATTGCATTCCAGAGATTTGATTTTTTCCACGTTGGACATTATTATTGTTAACTTCACTAGTTTTCTTGATCAACATTGTTTTTATCATTTCCTGTGTCTGAAATTATGATAATGTAGTTAAAGGTTTCAAATTTAAATTGTAGTAAAACACGTTATTTTCATGTCTTTGTTATTTTTCTCGTAAACAAGAAACCCTTATTTAGATGAAAAATGTACACAGTGGTTGACACTCAGACCGTCAGACAGTGAAAAAAAAAAAAAAAAAAAAAGAGTTCCCCATTGGGTAAATTTGTTTACAAAGTAGCCTTGATTTCGAACTTAATTTACAGCAGCACGCTGTGGTCTGTTTAATCTTTGCTTTGCGTAAGGTTTTTTTTTTTTTTTACCAAGTCCATTCTTCCCCTCATCAGAAAGGAAAAGTGATTCTTTTTGGGCGTAAGAAATTTTGCCAGGCATTGGTGATCGGGAGCGACTGTGTGTACTCAGATATGCCGAGTGATATTTACCCCACCCAACTTCTTCAGCAGCAACGTTGTAGTATTAAAGTAACTTTCTTCTTAAGACCTTTCAAACAAATTACTTTTTCTTAAAGGTCACCGCTGGGGTTTTTTCTTCTTCTTTTTTTAGATTAGTTAATTTGTTCTTATGCCGGCTTTAAGTACACACAATGTGTCGTTACCCGGCTTTTTTAGGTTAAGGAGTTTTCGTGTTATAGTTTTATATTTGTAGGTTGGATCATTGTATTAAGTTATTATATCCTGTAGATTGGATCATTGTATTTGCCTCAGTGAGAGTGAGAGTGGAAAGTGGTATGAATATGTTTTTACAAGGAAAATTTCAAGTTAAAGACATATTATTTTTTATAAAGGGACAGATAATCTGGAAGGTTTTTGATTGGTGTACTGTTATTTGGTATGAAACAATGTTAAAAAAAAATTCTTGGGTCACATTGACCATCTTCAATAGAAGAGGATCACTTGGATTCACCCTTAACTGCCTATTTTATGGCTAATCATTTCACCAGAGAGGATTTGACGAGGGCGAACTACATGTCTGTGCAAATGAGTTATCCCTTCTCTTATAAAGCCATGAACTGCGCAAATAAAAACTGCCTTGGGCTGACCCCCACCTTGCGGAAATAGACCCTTTGCTCCTTTGCTGTAAAGTCGAGATTCCCCGGCGAGAGATCAAGTGCCCTTTTATCCCCGGTCTCGCTGCAGTCATAACCCATGGAATCCTCAGAGGAAGTCTTGTAGAATTGGCACTTTTTCGGATTTTTCAAACGAGACTTTGTGTCCTTTTTTTCAAGATACGTAAGAACGCTGCCAGCCTTCCTGTGCCTTCGTGCATGCTTGCTTGGTGCTTGCTTGCTTGCTTGCCTGCTACTTGTATTATAAGTTTCCGTGTTCGGTTTTTATCGCTTGTACGTTGCTCCTTTTTCGAGTTTGTTAGCCCTGGAAGGTATTGCGTGCGTCGTGTATGTTTTTTTGTTTTTGCGTCCATTACCTTGTTTTGATTTCGCGTGCAATTACGGTCATTTCTGTTTTGCGTGCAAGTGTACTCATAGTTTCTACGCTTTGTACATTTATACCTTCTTTGTGCTTGTCCCATGAGCATGTGTGCCTGTATGTATGTGTGTGTGTGAGAGAGCAGTTGCATGTTAAGCGAGCTGGTTTACGTGTTTTTCCCCTTAACAATCAGAAATGTATATTTTGTTTGTACCATAGCAATACCACTTAAGTATGCACACTTTCGTGAGAATTAGACTGGTTGTGCGTGCGCGCCGTGTTCCCGTACAGAAGTCTTATGTTCGTGTCATTCGTAAATACAATTGTAGTGCACACGATTAAATCTAGACCGTTCCTGTATTCCTGAATGCTGTACATATATTTTTTTCTGCTACAAAAATATCAACTGGTTTATTGGGAGGTTATCATTTCCTGCATGGCTACAATACGGGGTACATTGTACGTTGAGGTATGTAGTAGTCACCGTCGTGATCATGATAATTTCGTAGCCTCTAAACTTTAGAGGCTATTTTAATTTTAGTCTCTGCTGAATTTGAATACCTTCATTTCGATGCTCCCTTGTAATAACCTTTAAATTAAATATATATATAATATATATATTATATATATATATATATATATATATAAAATATATATATATATATATATATATATATATATATAGATAGATAGATAGATAGGTAGGTGCATTCTTATATACATACATACATATGTATATATGTGTTTGTGTGCAAGACTGTTATAGATCGTAATCTCCTTGGTAGGTTGGTGAAAAATAGGAAACAGGTTGATGTATTTTAATAGAAGAATGAGATGAAAGACTCAAAGGAAAGTAAAGAAAGTAAAGAGAAAAGACTGTCGGTGTGAACAAGGCCGTGGGGGGGAGAACGACAGACAGGAGTTTGATGTCAGTGGAGAAACAGATTCCCAAGGCCAAAAGCAGAAATATGGAGAGAGAGGAATGTTTGCATAGATTGGGAAAGTGAATGGGCAGGGCCGAGAGAGAATAAGAGAGAGAAACCTAAGTGTTTTATGTGAAGTAGGGAATTGATAAGAAGGCGAAGATGAGAGGGATGTTTATGTGAATAAAAGGAGTGGATGGTTAAAGCCAGGAGAGGAGATAGGGAGAAGAATGTGTATGGTAGCTGGCAGAAGATGAGTAAAGCTAGAGGGGGTACGAGGGAAAGGAAAGGCTGATGTAGATGGGGGAATGAGAGGAAACAGCAAAAAGGAGAAGATGGAAAGGAGATATCTTAGGTAGATGGGAGAGTGATTAAATTAAAATATAAAAAGTTAGTTAGAACATGGAAGAGAAATGAAGAGGATTTAAGAAGAACGAGGGGGTTGGTGGGGGGAGTGGTGGTGCTTATTAGTGAGGGAGAAAGAGCGGCGGGGTTGTAGGGCGTAATGGGATGGGGGGGGGGATGCAGGAGAGGCGTGAGACACATAAAGCCGGGTCAGTGGCATCGTGCAGACCGACCTAAGATGTTAGCCAACTACTTCTGCCATCCGCTGTGACGAATGACCCTATACCGCCACGAAGAGAGAGAGAGAGAGAGAGAGAGAGAGAGAGAGAGAGAGAGAGAGAGAGAGAGAGAGAGAGAAATACATGAATACATGAGAATCAGATGATCATTTCTTAGAGCAGAAAGCCTTGATGGTGTAGAATGGGGTTAGTTTTATGTGCGAGAAAGGGGAGAAATGGATTTAAATAAGGGAGGTGAAGAGAAAGCATAGTGTGCGATAGAAGGCGTTTGTGGAGTTTTTGGCGTTGTCGCATTAAAGTTACTATTACATAATCATTCACTGACGTCACCTGGATGATATATGAAAAATCGATATATGAAAAATCGTGAATTTTAGTGCAGACGTGGGTTTTCGGTAAAGAATTACTTTGATTATAGGTAAAAGATTTTGTATTAGAATTTTGGAAAATTCGTTTCTTAAAATGATTTTGAATTGTGTTTTGAAGTCGCTAATCTTACTTTTATAACGGTTCATTTTCAAGTGACTGCAGCTATAAAAAGAGTAAGAAATAGATTGCTAATTTACGAGGTATTTAATGGTATAAATCTTTTAAGTGTGTGAAAGTGCCGTGTAGTGTGTATTCAAGTCTTTTCGAACTTTGGAATAAATAATGGAAATAATAGCAGTGTTGAGGGAACCTACGTACAGAACGCGCAGTGTGGTCTTAAGGTTTGGTTCTTAGAAGACTGGAAAGAAGGATTTCGTAACGGTTAACTCTTTTCCAAGGTTATCGCCATGCACTGATTTAGATACCTATCTGACACCGTTAAGCTATAATTTGCATGAGGATATATATAGTAATTTTTGTTTTAAATGCATTCGCGTTCATTAGATGTGAGACCCTTGAGCGTGTGATAGACCCTTGAGCTTTCGTATGATCACAAGGTTGACTTTTGAGTTCGTTGTCTCTAAACTCAGATAAAAAAAAAAATAAAATTTAAGTGAGATAACATTTGAAAGTTAAATAAATTTAAAAAATAAAATTCTAAGGATGTAATATAAAATTGAATTGGGATAGAATGGAACCATTTTCCCAACTGAGTAAGAAGGGAGAGAGGGAAACTGGTGCCGAGTAAAGGTGCCATGGACTCGAGATTGATCTCATTAAGCTTGAGAGGTATGGCTCGGGAATTCTGTTTATTCTTTTGTGCGGGCTTAGGGAAATGCACACCTTATGCAGGGACTCTCATGTTCAGTTGTTACTGTTCGTGTTTATCGCGCAGTGACGCATTCGTTATTGTCGTTACTGATTCTGTTAATTTGTTCTGCTGCTAATTATCAGTCTTGCGAAGAGCAAGAATTTTTTTTAATACGTAATTTATTTAGTTGTGATTTCATCGAGTCTGATAACTGTTATTTAATATTAATAATTTTGTTTTTCATCATGCATTGGATGGCTTTCATTATCATTTCATCATCATATTTCCACTGTTGTTATTATTTTCTTCATTTATTTTCCAATGTAGATTCGAGGTTAGTATCAGAGAGAGAGAGAGAGAGAGAGAGAGAGAGAGTGAGAAAGAGAAAAAGAGACAGACGGAGCTCTGAATCAATAGGCCATTCCCGTTGTGTGTTGTTTACGTGTAGTCGCTATAAACCCCACAACAACCTCACCTTCCGTTCCCTCCCCTCCCCTCCCCACTCCCTCCCCCTCTCCTTTTCATTCCTTCTCTGTTGCTATGGAAACCCTTGAGACGATGATGACGTCCCACTTCGTTAAAAAAAAGGAAAACAAAAATAATAATGGTTAATGATTTCATGTGTTTTGTACTGGCGCTGTGTGCATGTATTAGATCTCTTTCTATTTTTTTTATTTTTTTTTATTTTGTTATTTTTTATTTTGAGAGGATGTTGTTAGTTGATCATGACCATAGATGCCGGTAGTATTTTTATTTATTTGTTGTAGGATTAAGGCGCAAGAATGTAGGTTTATTTAAAAGGATGAGGAAGAATTATTAGGGTGGAAGAGTATGAAAGTAGTAGTAGTAGTAGTAGTAGTAGTAGTAGTAGTAGTAGTAGTAGTAGTAGTAGTTCCGTACTCTCCCCCCTCCCTCTTCCTCCCCTCCCACTCGAATGGAAAAGTTTTTGAAGGAGAAAATAGCTGCAACAGATCAACTATTGAGTAAATAACAAAGTTGTAAAAGGAGACGTTGATGAATTTTTTTCGGAGGGTTTTGAGAGAAGGCGACGACTTAAGAGGGGGGAATTTAAGAGGAGGAGGAGAAGGAAGAAGAGGAAGAGGAGCAAGAGGGATATTCGGACAGTTGGTGTGAATGTGGATTGAGGGAGTAGAGAAAGAGGAGATTGAAGAGGTTGTATGTGAAGGATTCTTGAGGAAAGGAAGAAGGGACAGGAGCGATTGCAGGCGAAGGAATATTTCAATGGTTTCAGGGTCTTCGAAGGAATGCGGGGATAGATAGAAGGGTGGCGGTGGGTTGTCTGAGCTGTTGAAAGCTGTTGTTGTTGTTGTTGTTGTTGTTGATGTTGCTTAGGTAGATATTGTTGTCTTTAGTTGCATTAATAAGACTAATAATAGTAACGTTATTATTATTATTATTATTATTATTATTATTGATGTAAATTATTATTATTTTTATTATTATTATTATAATTATTATAATTGATGTAAATTATTATTATTATTATTATTATTATTATTATTATTATTATTATTATTGATGTAACTCTTCAGATAAGCAAAAGTATACTGGATGGCAATTGTTTTTATTTTAATAATATTGCTAATCATTTTTCTTCCTGAATTCGTTTATCTGAGAAAAACCTCTTCTTTCCTGAATATTGCTTTGAAAAAACAAGAAAATTCTTATATATCAAAGTGAAATGTTAAGGGAGAACCCGTGGACTGTATAAAAAAATAAAACACCTGATCTTCGACGGTTTTTAAATGATTAATCAAGACGTCTAGAAATTTTGCCCAGAAATCACGGCCGCCTCACATTTTCTTTCCTCCTACTGCCGAGCTTTGGGATTCTTTTCCTCCTTTTGTTTTCCATAAAGGGTCTGTTTTCCCCTCAGGGAAACGCTCAGTCGGGTCAGGGTTAGAGAGAGGTCAATGGGTTTCCCGTCCAATTGGTCTCTGAAATAAAATAGCGGCAAAGGTATTGCTGAGGTTTTTCCCTCGTCACTGATGCCAGCAAGTTATTCTTGTTCTCGTCGATACAGAACATCGGACATACTCTATCAGAACTGAAAAGACTTTTAATACCGTGAACATTATCATTGATTTATGTAATTTTGTAGGTAACAAAGTGGCATATTTTTTTTATGCTAGATTCTTTAACCACACAGACATACATACATATATGTGATTTTCAGGGGTGGGTTCCAGAAGGTGTAACCCACCCTAGTTCTCAAGTAGTGTTTTGAGATGAAGTTAATTGCCCGTTGATATTTTCCATCCCTGACTGCGACCCGCAGCAGTCGCGTAACCACTTGGCAGAGGCGCATTCGGTTTTAATGGAACGCTTGAATATCACTTTAGTCCCCAATCGAAAATCGAACGAAGGTTATCACTTCAGAGAAGGGAGGGTATAGTGTATACGTGTGTATATGTATGTTTATATATGTGTGTACATGTGTTTATGTGTGTTTATTCATTTTTGTGACTATGTTATGAACGCAGTGTTTAAATGCAAGTACATATGTGTGTCTGTTTAATGAAGTATATAAATAATTGTGATGTTGTGTGTGTGTTTGTATGAACTGTCTTTCAGACTTTGCATATGTTCTATTACTTACCGTTCTGTAGAACTGTGAATGTCTGTAATTATATGAAGTGCTGCTCATTATTTATGAATATTATACGGGATTATTCTCTCTCTCTCTCTCTCTCTCTCTCTCTCTCTCTCTCTCTCTCTCTCTCCCCTACCAACTAACAAATAATGAGTCTCTCTCTCTCTCTCTCTCTCTCTCTCTCTCTCTCTCTCTCTCTCTCTCTCATTATATATATATATTATATATATATATATATATATATATATATATATATATATATATATATATATATATATATATATGGATATCACCGAGAGTTAATGACATACTCGATAACCTCTGTCATGAATTGCAGAGTAACCTGAAGAGAGTTCAGTAGAAATGTATTGGGGAAAGTGAAAAATAAGAGAGGAAAATAATAAAGACACTCAGTTTCACCGGCATTTTGCTGTTGTGTTACCAAGGGAGGAATAAACAACATCAGACAGCGATTCCCCCGGCGCGCCGTAAGGGTCACCCGGCCGTGCTTCGCCGAGGGCGAGAACGGCCGTAAAAACAGGTGTCGGGTGTGTCTGTGTTGTCCCGTATTGGGATATAATTGACTATCTCTACGTGCCTTGGGAGGAGCGGTTGTTTACCCTGGGATTGCCTCAGAATTCTCCTGGTTATCAAAGGGCTTCTGAGGAGCAGGTGAAGCCACCACCAATGCCCTCCCTTCCTCATTCCCCCCCCTCCCCTCCTCCTCCTCCTTTGCTTCTCTCTCTCCCACCTCCCCCTTCACCCTGCTTCCTCACCGTCGTCTTTTTCCTCCTCTTCCCATTCGCTCTCTCTTTTCTAACTCCGTGCTTCCTTTATTTTTGCCTTCGTAATTCTCTTACCTTCGTTTTGCTTTGACCTCAGTCGCTTCCCTCCCTCCTGTTTCTACCTAATTCCTTCTTTCCTCTCTTCGCTCTCTCCTGTCTCCCTTGCTTCATCCCCATTATTTTAATACCTACCAGTCCCTTTTCTCTTCCTTTCTCTCCTTTCCCCTCTTGCCTCCCTCCCATCTCCTTCTTCCCTCACTCTTGTTTTCCCTCTTACTTCTACCTCATGCTCCTTGTCCTCTGTTCCTCCTCCTCCTCCTCCCTCCTCCTCCTCCTCCTCCTCCTCCTCCGCCACCCACCGCCTCCTCTTCCAGGACAGCCACTTACACTCACACAGGAGAAGAGAGAGAAAGAAAAGCCGCTATTTACAGCTTGTTACTAGGCTAAACTAACTCCTCCTCCTCCTCCTCCTCGTCCTCCCCCTTCCTCCTCCTTCTCCACCCCTACCATTACCCCCTCCCGCTTCTCATATCCTGCAGAAATAAGATGGATCACTGATACTTACTATGTGGGCGTTCGCTGGATTCTTTTGCCTTTTCATTTCTTTTTATTGTTTTTTGTAGGACTTCTTGTTTTTCATAAAAATATGAGAATTGTATCTGATTATGCTCTCTCTCTCTCTCTCTCTCTCTCTCTCTCTCTCTCTCTCTCTCTCTCTCTCTCTCTCTCTCTCTCCAACTATGTTTAAAAAGGTTTCGATTGCTGTTTGTCGCGGTATTTGTAAGTCTTGCTGTCAAGTATTATGCTTTTAAAAGCCAGTGTTATGGGCTTTCGGTAAAATGGTAACGAAAAACTCATTAGAAAAAGTAGGAGTTTGCGTATGTAAACTACTGACTTTAATGGTATTTTGACATGTTCATTTAATTTTGCTCTCTGTTGTTTACACTTTAATCGTTCAGTTTGTCTGTTGATACATGCGGTTCAGTCCCGGAGAGTTGTATATGTTTCTTTGATTGAATGCCATGTGAAGCTCTTGTTTGAGGTACGCCTTGTATTTTATCTATGTAAAAATATTTTTTTTATTAACAGTTCTAGAAATATATTTTAATTCCTCCTTTAATTTCAGATGTATTCTGTATTTAAAATTATTATTTTTTTTAATATTTCCACACTTGGCAGTTTTATGTGAAGGCTTTCACCTGATGCCAAATATATTTTTTTATTTGAACAAAGATAACTTTAGTTTATCGACTCATGACAGCTTTACTTTAATACTTCCATTGGTTACAAGTTTAGCTTTTGTACTTTCGGTAGTGGGTGATGAATTCTTTTTCAGTTAATATTACTTCTTCTAGTGAATAGTGATAAAGTATTTACTTTAATAATTTCATTGATTACAGATTCAGAGGAAAATTATATTTTATATTTCTTTAAACACTGCTAGCAACGTCAGATTTACTCTTCATTCAAATTAGAAGAATTATTAACACTGTCTGGTGTGAAATGCGTTTCAGCACTTGTCCAGTGATAAGTTTCTACAGTACTTCAATCAATACCAAATTTATCCTTCATTCAAGTAAAAAACATATCTCTTGAAATATTTCCAGCGATAAATTTATTCCCCGATTTTTTCTCTTTCGTATTTGTTCGAGCAATGGCAAAGGGAATCTTGAAATCTTTTCGAGTCCAAATATTTATAAGGATCTTGTCTGTATTCTCCAATACGATCCCAGCCGGTTTTGGGCGTGTGGGGAGGATGACGGGCGAGAAGAAGAAGTCGCTTTTCGTGGGCAAAGAGCACGAGAGTGAATTATTCAAATTTAACTCGGGTCTCCACTGTCCCGAAAAATGGCTTACACACACATGCACGCACCCTCACGCTCATTTTTTTTTTTTTTTCATTTCTTTTTATCTACAAATTTTTTAGGTAGATTAGTATTATTTATCTTGATCGTTTTATTTTATTTTGTTAATTTTTGGTGAGCCTTCAGTTGCTGTATGTAAATTAAATTACCGGAATTAAAAAGATATACATGAAAGTATCTAATGTTAATAATGTACATGGGCTCGGGTATTATATGTTTCTTTTTCCACTTCTCGTTTTACACTGGTCTGATATGTCCGATAATTTCAATTACAAATTAAAAAAAAAAAAACAATATCTCATTTCTAGATAGATTTGAAAAGGTTAATCCGATTTACTTGTACTGTAACAAAATACTTATAATTTCTTTTTAAATTTTGGATTTCTTCGTCCCAGTTTTCTTTTTAATGTTTTACCTAAGAAAATATGCCTTAACTTCTTTTTTGTATATTTAATATATACATCTTAAGCTGTGATAAATGCATTGGAACGACTCAGATTTCTTTATTGACTTTGGTATATACCACATAACTCATTTTTGATAACCGTTCATTTTAAGTGAATATGGCTTAGTAATAACTGTATTGCTTTTGAAAACAATATTTTTATGTGGTAATTAACATTAGTCATTGTATGGTTTTAGACAGAAAAATTAATTCTATTATTGTCGTGCATATATGTTTTATTGAGAGAGAGAGAGAGAGAGAGAGAGAGAGAGAGAGAGAGAATAAAAGCAGCATCTGTCGGCGCCGAATAAGCTCAAAAAACACAATAAGACGTTTTTCCGAACACGGTCGAGTGAGTGAGGGCGGCGCGCTTCACCTGCCTTTCCTGATTGACCCTGGAGACAAAACGGCTTCGCCCTTCGTGGCGCTAACTTTCGCGTTCTTGTCGTCCCTGACCCCTTCTCTGCCGATTTGGCGGTCGAGTGCCTTGAATTGTCTCGGCATTTCATCGACCACTGTTAGATCTAAGCATCTGAGCTGTCGATTTCACTGAGAAAAGACTTCTTGGCTTCCGCGAAAGTTAAGCGCTGCTAAAGTGAGGTGTGACTTGTCAACAGAGTTAGGGAGTAGCGTAAAGCTTGACCGTTCATTCATGAGATTGTCTTCCTGAAGCCTGCCCGCCCGAACAATGCCCTCCTAGGACACATCGCAACTTCTGACAAACACAATAAACTCAGACTTGTGCTTATTTCACACACACACACACACACTAACTCTCCCACACTCGGTTTCACACACTTTTTTTTTTGCCACACTTGTAACTTTTGAAGTTCTACAGCGAAAGTGAAAAATGTTGGAATGGTAATATTCAGAAACTTTTTTATTCTTTTTTTATTTCGTTGTGACATTTTTTTTGTTATTTTGTTTTTCATTTTTATTCGCGGAGCCTTCTGTCTTGAAGGATAGCTTGAATAAAAATAAGTATTCTTTATTTTTTAGGAGCAATTTTGTTATTTAGTTTCCGTCTTTTTTTTCGTACTGTTTGGAAAGAATGCATTCTTATAAAACTGTTGTTCATTTTTTCTATTATTTCTAAGAGAAAATAACGAAATTGTCACTGAAGGAATCCTAGTGTTAAATAAGATTTTCCGTTAATTTTTCATTTTTTTTTATTATCTGTAGTTCTTCGCTCGATTTTTATCATTTCCAGTGTAACATGCTCCTTCATAGTGGCACCTTGTGTTTTGCAATCAGTTTTTCATTTAATGTTAAAATGTTCGATGGGCTCTGATTTATCACGGCTGTATATATGCCAACTTAAGAACATATATTTTTTTTTAAGAGTATCCAATAACCATTATTAATCAGCGACTAAGATTACCAAATAACCATTATCAATCAGTGACATTTGCATTCATCTTAAATACCTTACTTTTCAATCTTAGTATAACTGTCGTATTCAGTGTAGCATAGTATTTTTTTAATTTGCATTTTCTTAATACACTTATCAAATCGTTGGTATTATCGTTATTCGTTTTAATTTCGATTCAGTCTTGGGCTCGCATTTTACTTGTTGCCATAGTCAATTTACCAACATTTTCCGTTTTCTACGATCATTTTATCTGTTGACTATGATGTCTCTTGTCAATTGATCGTCCATAAAAAGAAACTACGTTCAGTTTTTCATTCAAATCCCATGATACCATTTTTTTATATTTAAGTTGTTTGCTGTCACTCTCGGGGCCTTGTATCTTTAAGAATGGGTTTTAATAAAATCAGCGTCAGTATGGTAATGAGTTGGTCAGTAATATCATTACGCTCAACACTAATTCTGTTTTATGATAATGCAATAGCATAACCTAATTAATAGTGGCTTTTTCAGTACCAGATCATAACGTTTTGATTGATTTTCATTACATGTAACGAAAACCATCGGGATAGCTTGGCCATCAGTGCGGTTATTTTGTATAGTTTTTCTTATCTAGTGAGTGGATTATGTATGCTGTCTGTCTGTTATTAATATGTATGTATGTGTATATGTATATGTATATATATATATATATATATTATTTATGTGTATGTGTTCATAAATGTATGTGCATATGTGTTCATAAATGTATATATATATATATATATATATATATATATATATATATATATATATATATATATATATATATATATATATATATATAATCTTAGGAAATTATTTCCATAAAGTCAGAATGTATTAAATATGGAATTGGTGAAGTGTCATTAAAGTTATGATCGTAAATATTTGCTTCCAATATATGTATTAAACTTTTATTATTTCTGTCAATTATTTATGGTCCTTTCTTTAAACTAATTTCTGTTCATTTTGTTATTTCTATACTTCATGTACAATATGCGTCCGAGGAGCGTGAGAGATAATATCCAGCAAGTAGAATACTTACGTGATTTTTATTCACCAGTGTGGTTGTTGTCATATGTTGAAATCATAAAAACCTGGGGCGTAAATTTGCTTTAAGAATGCCATAAAAATAGTATTGGACATTGAGGTTAAGATTTTTGAGTATGCCGGTGATATTTTTATTTTACTTCTCTTTCTTCGTCCATACAAAGTTTCTTATTCCTCCACTTTTTTTTCTCAGTGTTATTTAGAATCATTCCTCATCCTTCATTGCTGTCCTGATGATATGCAGAACTTGTTCTCAGGTGTGAAATGTTCTTACGTTAGAAAATCGATGTTAAATATAGGAGGAAAGTTGTACAGGTTTTCACTAAATTCCCCAAGATTAATTTTTACATGTATGAGGTTTCACCTCTAAATTCAGTTTCAAGGGTCGTGTGTCTGCTAATTAGCCTGGGCGCTACTTTCAACGCCTTTATGAATGAATATCCCATCTTTTCAAGGATTTACATGATGTTTACTTTCACTTTTGAGTTATTAGCCATTCCATGGCTGCTCAATCCAGTCATCTGATATACTTGAACTTTTATTTTTACCAGAAGGCGATGGAATTGTTTTCCGCAACACCTGCAATTCCTCACCTTACAAGAAGTGGCTCTGTCGCCCAACCTGGCCCAGGACATGTCAATTAGGGCAAGACCTGTGCCGTTTAGTATAAAAAAAGCGAAAGGATTACCCTAATTTTTAAGAAATCTCCTCTTTGATGCGATTGTTGGTGCGGACCGAATTTGGCCGTGCAGAAAATAAGCGTATTTGTATTTCATTTATTGAGATTTTTATCCTTTGAACAATTGCGCTCGTAACGGAGAACTTTTCTTCTTCCAGTGTCCGTCATTTTTCCCTCATTTCGTAAATAATGATACATCACCGTCAGTACTTAACATCCCTGCGAGGAAATGCGACGCGTTCTATTTGCAATTTCGCTTTTTATTTTCTTTCTTTTTTTTTTAGATTTTCCCATATTTTTCCGTCGCAGTTTGTTGCCTTTTCCGCATTTTCGTCCCTCATTTTGTAAATAACGAAATATCGCCATCGATACTTGACGTTTGTGTGACAAAGCACGGCGTGTTTCCTCATTTTTTTCCTTATTTAAATTTTTATGATTTTTCCCCCGTTTTATTTTTTCCCCGGCAATTTGCTTAGGGTTCGCCGAGTGAAGGATTTCGGAGGGTGGCGGATCGCAAACATTTGTGGACAGAAACAAAAAATGTACTGTAAACACCAGCAAGAGTAAACAGCATAAAGCAGCGTCGTAACTGCCGTCAAAAATAAGCATGCGAGGTAAACAATAGAAGACAAAACCTGGAAGAATAGTGTAAACAGTGTAAACGTCAGCTTAGGTCAACAGAATTAAAACACCGTCAACATCTGGTCGCCCAGGAAAAATATGAATTTTTTTGGGAAAAGAAAAAAACGAGGAAGAAAAAGTTCTCTCACATAAAAACAGGACTGTGTAGACTTGAGTTTTCGTACGGGTACAGAAAGCATGAAATTTGCTGTATTTGAAGTTGTCGAGTAACGAGTACTCTTGGAACGAGTGTTTTGAGTTATGTATACACCGTATTATGTGTTGAAATGTTAACTTTTATTGATTATTGCATGAATAAGTATATGAGTAATATGTATTTTGAAAATGATGATTATTCAAGTTATATAAGCAACCTCCGACTGGTCATTACACTTATGAGAGTTATGTGAACATAGAGATTTTTAAATATATATTTTACTTCTGTAAAGATACTAACATTTAAAAAGATCTTTTTTGTTTCATAATCTTCTGAGATAATTTGATCGTTCTTTTGACTATTTTTGCACTATCTTTGTTTACAGTGTTCAATTTTTTATCTAGATCTTGTCAGTATGCTTGCTTTATTTATGATTTCGCATCCGAAATCGATAATTTTTTGCACGCTGTGGTAAACCTCTTGGGATATCGACCTTGCATGCTTGAACTATAATAATTATAATAATAATAATAATAATAATAATAATAATAATAATAATAATAAGCAGCTGGATAGTTGAAGCAATAGAATACTATATTATCAAAAAGATGATAGAATTGCCGTCTGGAGTTTAAGTGAAATATGGGGAATAAGTACCGTAGAATGCGTGTATTATTAACATGTTCGTTATGTTTCATTTTTCATGTGTTCTTGTTTTCCCCTCTTGTAACCTCGATGAGGTCAGCAATGTTGTTTTGTCTCTTACTTTGCTTCCAGACTGACTAATCATTCGTTTCATTGCAATGGCTTGAGACCCGTGTGCCCGCAGAACTGTAAATTTTTACCGAACATAAAAATTGCACCTACAGGACGGGTGAAAGCTTCATTGATTTATGGCAGAAAAACTTCACTGACTCATAGAAAATGAAGTGTTCGTGACTTTTCTTGAACTTGAAAATCTAAGTGGCTGTACAACAAATCGTTCAGTGGATAACTTACGACAGGATATCTCAAGCTAGACCATTATAGAGGCACCGAGAAAACACCAAGAAGTTTTTAAATGGGGATCGAAACCCATTTCTTTAAGTTTGATAACTTCAGAACGGTTATTTTTTGTAACTTCCAGCCCCGTGAGAATAACATTCTGCCATTTACATCAATAATGAGAATCTCATTGTTTGCTTAAGCACTACTACGGGAGTTGCCACATACCTAGGAACTTATTTTTTTTTTTCCTTGAAACGGAATGTGGACCTACTCTCCTTGACCGTGAGGCCTATTGATTTTGGACACTTCTCCAGCACCACTGTGCTTTCAAGTTCAAAGTTCCTTACTTTGGCTTTTCATTGCCATAACTTAGGATGAAGTAACATGCAGAGGAGAAATAGATTCTGATGGGATTCTACCATTCTAGAGACACCCAACTTGCAGCCTTGTAAATTTAGAATTACCGATGCCGCTGATGCTCTGTTAAGTTAGTAAAATTAACCAGAAGCTAAAATTATGATCTTACTACCCACAAGGCTTAGAAACGTTTCCCCTTAGCATGAATACTTCAGCTGTACTGCGTATTTCCATTTTAATATTTTTTTTACTTTCTTGATTTTAATAGTGATAACTAAAGTTTTTTATGCACAGTCTTCAACGAATTATTTATTTGTTATTTTGTTCTAAAATAATCAGTTATTACATTGTTTCTCATAAGACCTTCCGATGTAGTTTCGAGTTTTTTGTGTAATGAAGATTATGTAACTCAGTTACATTTTGTTGAAGATAATCGTTTCAGTAATTATGGGTTCTTTTGTTATGGAATTATTCTGATTTTATTTAAGATTATCAATGTTTATTTTTTTTTTATTTGAATGCTTTAATGTATGTTTTTTAAACGTCCCCATTTGCAGTGGACTATCATTATGCCTTTTTTGGTTGGGTTCATCGCACAAGCATTATATAAATTAAGAGAGAGAGAGAGAGAGAGAGAGAGAGAGCCTGTGGGAGACAACCATTGCCATCGCAGCGACTAGTAATTTCATCGCAACAAGGAATGAACAAACAGAGAGAGAGAGAGAGAGAGAGAAAGAGAGAGAGTTGATTGGTGTAAAGGGCGCTGTGATCAGCTTGTGTCAGCGAGTGTCGAGATCTTCCCCCTTTCGTCGAGTAATGACCTATTTAGCATATTATAACCGTAATGACTGTTGTTAATTACTCCTTACCATCAGCTTCATTCAGAGTGGATGGGAACAACTTTGTGTACCTAATACACCCACCCTTTTCTCTCTCTTCTCTCTCTCTCTCTCTCTCTCTCTCTCTCTCTCTCTCTCTCTCTATCATTATGATAGTATTACGATACCCATGAATCTTTTTCTCACGCTGAGTCATCGTCATTACAGTTAGACTATAGTCTCTCTCTCTCTCTCTCTCTCTCTCTCTCTCTCTCTCTCTCTCTCTCTCTCTCTCTCTCTCTCTCTCTCATTATCTCTCTCTCTCTCTCTCTCTCTCTCTCTCTCTCTGTATGTATGTATGTATATATGTATGTATATGTGTGTGTATATATATATATATATATATATATATATATATATATATATATATATATATATATATATATATATATATTATCATTATGATAGTATTACGATAATCATGAACGTTCCTCTCCCGCTGAATCGTCGTCATTATAATTAGACTTTAGTTCTCTCTCTCTCTCTCTCTCACTCTCTCTTTGAGTCAGCGTCATTATAGCCTGGCTATAGTCTCTCTCTCTCTCTCTCTCTCTCTCTCTCTCTCTCTCTCTCTCTCTCTCTCTCTCTCTCTCTCTCTCTCCTCTTTTATTAGAGCGGCGTTTTGGATTCGTTTCTCTCATCCTCAGCTTGGCAGCCTAAATACACTTTATTTGATATAACAATATAATCTTGGTGTATATTTAAGTTTCCAGTTTGAAAAGTCCAATATCCAAATTCATAAATTAGAAATGGACTCTTCCCAGCCAAAATGGATGATTTTTTTTTATTCACTATTGTTCTCATTGCCGAGGCTCGGTGATCTCTGTAGTCTAGATTAGAATCAGATTGCAAGTTGTCACTGGAATAGAATATTACAGTTCAATCGAGATTTTGTAAGCGGTTGTTTAAAAGTTGCGATATACCTTTCTTCTTTGAGTTTTTTGTAGTGTAAGCTACTGTATGGGTATTTGAGTAATTTGTCATACTTTTCACCAATCGTATTTTTTGTGTTTAGCCTGATAGAATGAGAGAATTCACGCACGCGCGCACACACACACACACACACACACACATTTATATAAATATATATGTGTGTAAATATATACATACACACACACATATATATGTATACAGTATATAATTTGCAAGATTTTAGAGGTAGTGTCCCCGGTTAAGTTTTATTTTCAGTGTTAAATCTGCCCTCATGAGACATTTTCAGGAAATATTTTATACACTATAACGATATACTCGTATATTTTGTCATTCCTTTCGAATTGCAAATGCCGCCTCTGTCAATATGTAGCCTATCCTCATAATTGTGAATAGTAAGTTTTCCCGAACATATCACGTAACAATTTCTCATGAGTTTAGTGCCATAAGTGTTGACTCGTGCCCACTTACCTGTTGAACGCCAATTTTACTAACCATAAATCAATCAATCAGTCCACTTACCCTTCTATCCAGAAGTAAGAACTGCATGTTTGCCATCGACCACGTTGTCTATATGAAGCCGGCAGTGGTTCATCTGGTCACCTTTTTGGATAATTCCTGAAGACGTCTGCCGGGCTTCGTGTATGTCCCCAGCATCGGCGTTCTCCGGGTATCGCCGTACGCGGTACTAAGCTCTAATTACTCTTGCCATAACGCTTACCGAATCCTCAAGACTTGGATAAGTGCACTTTAGGCTTTATGGCCTCCTTTTCCAAAGGCGGTTGGTGATTTTACGCTCGTTAACTATTCAGACAGTAATTAGGAATGTCAAGGTGCATCTGTCGTATTCCCAGTGTTGGCTACCTGTTCAGAAGGTTTTTTTTTTTACGTGCATCTTGCTCAAGTTGAAAGATGATCAAGATATATTTTTTCATTAGCTTTGTGTATATAATTTTTAATCCTTTTGTTTTTTGAGTTTGTTTTTCCATTTATTTTCCTCCGAATTGGACATGAACCTATGACTGAAAGGAGAATGAACACCCTCTTTCCTTTTTCTTCACATAGTTGTTGAATGTTATATTCATACTGCACTTTGCTTAAGAGGTAGCATTCATAATGCTGTGGACCATTAAAGAGACTTCATTTTTTCCTTTTTCGAGGAAACTTCTCTTTCTCTTGTTCGTAATGTCTCATATTATAGGCCTGATTTCTTTTCCTATTAAGAGAGTAATGAATTAAGTTATGTATAACGTTTTGTAAATTTCAATAAGGGTATTTTGAATATGTATATTGTTAGAATTTACTTTCCGAGTTAATTCATACGAATATATTTAGCCAGTTTTTTTTTTTTTTTTTGTGGATAATCTTCACCTCACCGTACACCACTTTATAATTCGTTTCGTTTTTCATACAGAAAAAATGCGGAGTACGTAATTACGGTGAAAATATGAAATCATTCTCTTTTCATATATCTACTGCGTAATCCGGCCGATGAAGTTCCTTAGGTAACCACAGTAACCTTCGCAATTCATCATCGTAGATGCGAAAGAAAGATGAAAGCGTCTTTTATCTCCCAGTGACACTTTCCCGGGTCTTTGTCAGGGCCACTTTCAGGGAGGGTGAAAGTCAGGGTCAGTTTATGGTTGGAGGGGTAAAGGGAGGTGGGGAAGGGGGAGGTAGAGATGGAAGAAGATGCCGCCGTTAGTTGGTACCTTCCCTGTTCGGAGATCATTCCCATTCCAGCTTCATTCGAGGCCCATTCTAAGGGCCAGACTGGAGCCGCAGGGGTTGCATCTTTAAGGAGTGGGTGACAAAATGCTAACTCCTCCTCCACCTCCTCCTCCTCCTCCTCCTCCTCCTCCTCCTCCTCCTCCTCCTCCTCCTCCTCCTCCTCCTCCTCCTCCTCCCCGCCCTGGATCACCGCCAGAATCAATGGAAAAACTGCTCCATTGTAAATTTCTCAGCTGCACTGTTTACACCGGCCCTGATGTACTCTCTCTCTCTCTCTCTCTCTCTCTCTCTCTCTCTCTCTCTCTCTCTCTCTCTCTCTCTCTCTCTCTCTCTCTCTCCGCTGCATTGCATCATGTCTGAGTGTACGTTTGTATGCTTGATTATTTTAGTGAAGATATTGCCAATTTTCTTCAACCGGTAAATTTTGAAGTTAACTTTTAATTTCTGATATAATTACCAAAGGTGTTAATAGTCTGAATTATATAATAACCATAAACCTATGGAAATTATATGACAAACAGAGCACCAGTGTGCGTGTAATATTCATGACACGCGATTTCCGGTCCATAACCCTGAAATTTGGTTAGTCAGAGCTTAAAAAACTCGTATTTTAAAAAGATTCTGACTTCAATACTGTGTATATATGAGAGAAAAAAAGACTTGTGAAACGTAATTCCTTAGTATGTAGATACGTGTATGTGCAATTTTGATTAACTTTCCTGGCTTTTCCCTAATCTGGAAATCCCTAACACATTCTGTGTTTTCAGTGGAACAAACCCGTCAATTTAAAGTCCACTTTAAATTCGACCTCACTGCATAAATTTTTGGACACCCATGGTTTCCCTTTTTCTGAGGAATGAACCAGAATGTAATTACTTATCCATACCCTTGCATGATGCGCTGCCTTTATTGCTTACAACCACAGATATATATATATATATATATATATATATATATATATATATATATATATATATATATATATATATATATATATATATATATATATATATATATATAATTTATATTATTTATATATAAACATTCATATATGTATATATATATAATGTATATATACACATACACCTAAGATTCAGTTGTTTCCCAAACTGAAAATGGTTCTACAGAAAAAAGAAGATAACCTCAATCGTAGATGAACCCCTTGTGCAAAACATTTCCTTAACTACAGAGAAGGCTCGTCAGTATGCTGAACCCCACCCCCACCCCCCCCTTACATTTCTTTTTTTGAACATACTGTCGTGTCCCTTGAATAATAAGACTCTTCCTTTCCAGTACCTCTTGGTCTCCATTGTCTAGCTTTTTCTAGTTCTCCCCCTTACCCCCCTAATACATCCGAATTATGTGCTGTCTCTTCAACCCTTCATCCTCCATTCTTTCCATATGACCAAACCATTTCGCCTACGCTAATCGTTTTACACTTCTGCGTATGTAGTCACATTCTAGTTCAGTTCCCAGGAGAAAGCAACCATTGGTGTCTGGTAATTCATTCACTGAGACTGAGGAGACTGGTCTTTAAACTGGAGGAGTTTGTTGCACGTAGTTCACAAGAAAGGAATCAAAGTTGCACACACGCATACATACACTTCAGTGCATATTTAGGATGGGAAGTTATATACTGCAACTCTCTCTCTCTCTCTCTCTCTCTCTCTCTCTCTCTCTCTCTCTCTCTCTCTCTCTCTCACACACACACACACACACACACACACACACACACACACACACACACACACACACACACACACACACACACAAAAGACATTTGAAGTTAGGATAATGTAGACCTTATATATTTTGAGTTTTTGCTAAACGAAATTTTATCGTTATAAACCATAATTCGCTAATGAGTTCATATTTTATGATGGTGATATTTACTATAATGCAGCACATTTCGTAAATATAGATGATTACAAGACCACATAACTCTTTTTTAATGACTTTAGTCTTGGTGAGATTTTATAAACCAAAAGAACGTCTTAATGAGACTAGATTTATAAAGTTTATTTCGTCTTTGTGTTCTAAATAAAGATGAATGCCAAGACAAAAAAAAATAAAGGTGAAAGAGAAAAGAAAAAAAAATAATCGGATGAGTTATTTCCAATCACAAGTTCTTGTTGCAGATGGCAACTCGGTCGTGGACGCTCAATATAAGAGTTACTGTAGGTGATTACCGTGTTAGTTATGAGTGGCATTTATCGAGACTTGCATTAGCAGGTGACTTTAGGACTGTTAACGCCGAGTTAGACCCCCCCCTAGGTGGGGGTCATCTCCCAGGAGGTAGTAGGGGAGTGCCCCCAGGGGTGAGAGGGGTTGGTGGTATCCTGTTGTCGTAAAAATCAAACTAATTGGATTGGATAGTGATAATCTTTTTTGGGGGCGGGTGGATTGAGGGGGGTTAGGGGGGTAGGATTAGGAGTGAATCCTGAAGATATCTGCGGAGTTTAGAGGTGGGAAGTTATAACGAGTCTTGTTTTATCTCTCTCTCTCTCTCTCTCTCTCTCTCTCTCTCTCTCTCTCTCTCTCTCTCTCTCTCTCTCTCTCTCTCTCCAGAATTGTTTGACCCTGATCTGGTATGCCATTTTCCTGAGAATTTCAAAATGTTGTGTTAAAGGTAGTTGTATTTTTAGCAATTGGTATCAGCTACGTAAATAAATAATAACATATATCACCGAACACGCATCCTTCACCTCCTCTTTCTTCCCAGAATAAAATTTTTACGGCAAGGCCCAACGACCAATAGGATAGCCGGGACTTAGGACGAGAGGAGATGTTGCTATACACAAGAGGATGCAAGACGTCTTGTTATTGGGCATTCACCTGCAGCTACGTCACCGAGCCGGCGAATCAGCGTGCATAAGTGATAGCGTCTGGGTCCCCTCGGTTTCAAGTAACGGAGCTCGTTATTGGCCGTCACCTGCCGAGCCGTAATTGACCACTTGGCGTGGTCTTGACAAGGGGCGCTAATGGCCCTCGAGCCATTTGCTGACCAGGGCAACGTTGCCATCGCCGTGCGCCCTCTACAACAATATTAAAGCTCACCAAAAATCGTGGGCAAAATATTTCTTTGCCCCTCGGATTCTGTGCGCACCAGGAGGTCTTTGGACCGGGCGATACTCCTTGCCTTGGTAACACTGCTTCTCTTTTAAGGATTTCCGCTGGACTGGCAACGCCGCTGGTGTAGAGCCCCAAAGTTCAACACTGGACTCTCCTCGTCGAACTGCCCATGCAATTTGACACAATGCGATCTAAATTCTTTGATGGAATTCGTAAAAGAAGTTTGTAATTGTACTATCGACCACTGGATGGTTCGAGGGAACACCTAAAGAAAAGGACCTTGGGTTTTTTCTTTTATTAGTCACCTTTTAAGTTCACTTCTTCACTGTTATGGTTGTGTGTTTGTTTCTGTTAGAATATTATGTTAATTCATTGGTGTTTTTTTTTTTTATTGTGTTAAGGTATCTGCGACATGTATATTTCATTTATTGAAGACTTTTTTTCCACTTGAGCAGTTATTAAGTTTTATTTTTCCATTTTCTTATGGTTTATTTTAATTTGCATCATTTATACCATAATATGTATATATCCTAATGATAACGAAAAACTTTATTTCTTTTTGCATAAGAAAATATCAAAAGCTAGTCAGTGTTTGACGTGAAGAGAACGAGTTTGAAAAAGGTAGGCGTGATGTGAACATTTGTTTCTCGGGACTTTCCATATCGGGCCTTTTTCTTGAAGACCTTACAGGCCCTACAGTATCGCCGGGGGTACTGCCCCCTTCCCGGGGCGCATGTTCTCGTTTTTTTTTTTTTTTTCTGGAAGGTGTCTCACGTGCAAACACATCGCTCCTTACTCTTTCTCGTTCCAAGACTCTCTCTCTCTCTCTCTCTCTCTCTCTCTCTCTCTCTCTCTCTCTCTCTCTCCAAAGTCAGTCATCCATTCCCTAGACTTTTCCCTCCTATCCTTTTTACCAGAGATAAGATTGCTACTTTCTCTCTCTCTCTCTCTCTCTCTCTCTCTCTCTCTCTCTCTCTCTCTCTCTCTCTCTACACCCCAGTGCTTGTCTCCATGCAAGACCTCGCGACTTAGCGCGAGAAATTGTCTGTGATTCAGAGATTGTGTAACCAAAGAGACAAACCCACTCAACCCCGTGTTTACGCTCTCCCTCCGCGCGCGCATGCATATAAGTGCGCTTTCTCTATCGCTGTTATTATTTTTATTATTGTTACTGTTAATACTTGTACCGTAAATGAAGTTGCTGATATAGGCGATGTGCTTTTCTCAATAACGTATCTGTGTTTTTTTATTTTCTATCAAAAAATTACTCCAGTTTATTTTCTGGTTTTGGCTGCATCTGTGTAATCTTATTAATTACTTTTCAGATACTCTCTCTCTCTCTCTCTCTCTCTCTCTCTCTCTCTCTCTCTCTCTCTCTCTCTCTCTCTCTCTCTCTCTCTGTGGAAATTTGAGGTAAATTGGTAGTCCTTGTCTTCTTTTTTATTTTTGTTAGTTAGTGATTATGGACTTTTAGTTTTCTGTAAAAAAAACTATTTAGATGGCTATTTGTCTGTCTGTCTGCACTATTTCTGTCCGCCCTCAGATCTTAAAAACTACTGAGGTTAGAGGTCTGCAAATTGGTATGTTGATCATCCACCCTCCAATCATCAAACATACGAAATTGCAGCCCTCTAGCCTCAGTAGTTTTTATTTTATTTAAGGCTAAAGTTAGCAACTACATAAGACAGGCCACCACCTGGCCGTGGCTGAAAGTTTCATGGGCCGCGGCTGAGAGTTTCATACAGCATTATACGCTATACAGAAAACTCGACTGCGCCGAAGAAACTTCGGCTCATTTTTTACTTATTACTGTATCTCATGCGATTTTTGAGGGAGTTGTTATATTGAATTGGATGACTTAATTTTTTTCGTTTGTTTTGAAATTATGCATTGCCAAATTGTGAGAGTCTTATTTATTGTTTAGTTTACTTTTCATAGTTGTACATCATTTCTTACATTTAATTGGTGGGTTAATGTTTACTTCGGAGTTTTTTAATATGAGCTGCGTACTGGCGTTTGTTGCTGTAGACTGTCATCTTCGGGATGACGATTTTTCCAGAAACATTATTTTCTGATAGTTCGAGGAAAGACAAATTATGGTGGAGTTCCACATCGTTTTATGTATTTCTTTAAAATTGTCTGATTTCTGTATTTTAAATCTGTGTTCTTTATTTTCTCATCATCGTCTCGATCAGTTGCATCGATTCCTCCTGTAGGTGTTTGAGATTCAGTGTAGCGGATGACAGAATGACAGAATCGGTGAGTCACAGAAATTAAGGAAGAAAGATATATAGTGGGAATTCTGCATAAGGTTAGGAAGAGAAGAGAACGTTAATGACAAGGAGAAGGAAGAAACTGTTAGGATGGGTTATTTAGTAATACTGTGTATGTGAATCAGCACTGGTAAATAGTTAATGACAGTAAAGAGAGAATGATCATACCAAATGTGAATAGTCGTACATTCATTTATTGTGCTCTACAATATAATAATCTTGAATGTTCATGTCATTATTTCTAGGCTACTTCTCTCATTGTGTCTGTTGAAAGTCGACCTGTAATAGCATAGCCCAAAGATTCAGGAAAGATGGTTTGAGACCTGCCCGATTTTTCATGACCTCTGGAGTTGGTGCTAATTCTACTTGATTTTTTTTTAGTTATGACGTAATAAATGTGAAGGATTTATCAAGTAGCCGTTCGTTCAATTAAGGTCCTATGTTAAGATTTTAAGAATCGTATTCATCATATGTATCGCTGTCAGGCAGGGCAGCCGATCGAGGCCTACCCCAACGCCAAATCAGAAGTCCTTCAAAAGAAGGCATCGTGCTTACCCCATATGAAAAATGGGAAAAAAAGCACGTTAAACGAAGAAGAAGATGATTCGCAGCTTCTAAAATAATAATAGCGTTTAGGACGATACAGTGGATAAATGTGGTTTCTTGATTCATATTTTCAGGAGGTTTAGAGCAACTCCCATCAACTACCTCAAAACTTAATTTTGACACCCTAGGTAATTTATGCAATCACAGTGTTCAACTCCAAAAGCATAATCCTTCA